>NC_038255.2:41660466-41661421 GCF_000004515.6 Glycine max
TGGATCCTCACTTTTTCTTTGATTGGCATTGACCTTATGTAATTTAAATGAGAACAACAGGTCAAGCTTCTTTTTCCCTGGAAGCCACCCCTGGCTTTTACTTCCTACCAAATGATGGCCTTTTCTATTGCCTCGTGACAGAAATCAACAACTTTGTCAAAACAAATTCTGACTGTTAATATACTATTAGTACTAAAACGACTACGACTGCAACTACTACTTAACCTTACCTTACCTTACCTTACCTACAGGAGGCATACATAACTAAAGCTTGACATTTTACTTGGGTTATCTTTTTTTTTTCCCCTCACTTTTGTATCTTGTCTTTTCTTTGTAGTAAGGTGTGTAGTTATAAGATTGTGTAGCATTACTTGTTATTGTCATAACATCTATGGTGGCCAATTTGAGAGTTCTGTGACCTGGGGACTACTGCTTCTTGTTCTCTCTGTTTGTGTCTCTTGGAAGGTAGCCCCTAGCACCAGCTTCGGCAGTACCAGAACTCGGTTCATTTGGGGGGTTTGGTCGAACCACCGTATACAACGCTTCCCCCCCCCCCCCCCCCCCTTTGAGGTCCATGGCAGGAGGGGCGATAGAAGATGAGGATTGGTTCATCATTTTGTTTGATTAAGTGAATGGTTTCCTCTTGTAGCACTAAATTACTGAATGTAAACTGGAGTCCCAACCTGTTGTTATATGAATTTGTATGTTATATATGTACCTATGTTATATAAATGTCTTGGATATTTGGTTTTGCTTTTTAGTTGGATTCTCCTTCTCCAAATCCTGCTATGGTTCCAATTAAGAATAAGTTCGGTGCAGTTTCAATTTCTCGTGTCACAAATGGTGTTGTTTAGATTGACTTGTTGAATATGTGTTTTCATTAGATGCATGTGCAAAAACTTTGGTGCGGTGCGGGGCTGTTTTTGCCTTTCATAATTGAAGGGAAATTATTGAA
>NC_038255.2:41961521-42189235 GCF_000004515.6 Glycine max
ATTAATTTTTTGAAAAAAGCAATTTAAATAAAATCAAATTACCAATTATTTTAATCTTTGGATCTGAAGGACTGAAAATCGATCCAAACTCATCCACAAATACTCATGTACATGCAATTTTTGCTTGTATTGGAATAGATGGAGAAAGTATAATTTCATTTACGGCAACCACCTTGGAGCTTCGTGCACCTAGCCTTAAGGCTTCATGATTAGATTCGGTGGATTTGATTTTTTTAAAACCTCCGTGTCTGTTATTCATTCAAACTTAGCAGTACAATTTGGCTTTATTTATGATTATGATAATAATTAAAAGAAAAGCACATCAAACATGTGGGGATCTCGTAGGTTCGGCTGGTCGGTGGTACAAGACTATTAGTTACATGTTA
The DNA here is from genome assembly GCF_000004515.6 of Glycine max. NCBI lineage: Eukaryota > Viridiplantae > Streptophyta > Magnoliopsida > Fabales > Fabaceae > Glycine > Glycine max. The sequence goes on from NC_038255.2 coordinate 41,961,908, forward strand.
TATCTCTTGTCAACAATTTCTGCAACGAAAAACGGGTGTTCTTCTTCTGAAGGAGCCTTGGTCCTTGCCATGACTTACTGAATTAATTGACCCTACGGTTAAGGGTGCTTCATACTTGTTCAGAATTAGTGTTCACTGTTTGTAATAGAGTGGTCTATATAGTGTGTGTTTACATTGTTTTTTTATTTGCACCAAAGGTAATAGTTGGAGACTAATTTATTTTGAGACGCAAAGATGATTAAAGTAGATTTTGTTTTTTTTAACAAAGTTTTCGCTATATATATTTGTTTGGGTAAGCGTTCCGGGGTGGAAAACATATACTAGGAGAAAGGAGAGACTATTTGTTATTTTTGAGTTAAACGTAATTTTGATCGAATTTCAACGGTTATTCAAACATAGGTTGAGTTATTTATCAATTGTGTTAACCTATGTAACTAACAAGGACGTAGTTAGATCTTTACTGTAGGGGGAACAATTCGAAAGTTAAAAGTTATCTAAAAGATCTATGCAATACATTTTATTTAAAATACTTATAATTATATATTATCAAATATTACTTATGTTAATATATCAAAACATGAATAGATTAGTAGGGTATATCTGTTATGTAAAAGTTGGTTAAGTTATGAAACCCATGTGTTGATAAACTTATTCTAATAGAAATAGAAGAGTTTATTTGAAAGTGATTAGAGTGGGTTAAAATTTAAAAAGTTGAATGTGTCGTTAAAGGAATTCATTTTGATCAAAAGCGACAATTTCAATGTCAATAAAGCACAAAAAACGCTCAAAAACAGGATATCTTTGAAGATAGAAATGTCAATTGAAACGGTTACAAAAAAAAGTGCTATGAATATGTTTGATAGCATTATAGCAATGTATTTAGGAATATTATTATACATGTGTCGAAATCATATAATTCAACCATTATTAATATTAGAAGTCTATAAATAAGACATCTGATTATCAAATTTTATGTGATTGAAACACTATTATTTAATTTCTCAAATATCAACAATGTTTACCATCAAGATTAATTGTAGGTTCAACAAATTATCGTGTATGTATTCAATTTTTACCTTTTATAAATTGATGTCTTTTTATTTTCTTGTATCTTTCTAACTCTTTACTCTTCTAATCTCCATTTCTATTTACTATCAAAATTAGTATCGAAATATAATAACTATGAAAATTGATTTTATAATAAAAAGTATTAAAAAATTCACTTCACAAACTTTTATACAATACCAAGATAATTATCCATGAATATCTTTATTGAAATCACTATTGTTATATGTTTTAAGTATTAAATAATTTTTTAAAATTAAAAACTATGAACTTATTTGATTAAAAAAAACTTACAATTGAGTATGAATTCTATGTCTCATATTTAAATATTTATTTATTAATAAAATTAAAAATTATTTGATTGGTTTGAAATATATTCTAAGTAAATATAATTTTCACTATTAACAAATAATTACTTGGGAAAACAATGGGAACATTTTTTTAAGACCCAAAATCAGAAGTATCAATTGTCAATTTCATGTCACGTATAACTTTAATTAATCAATTTATTTATATCAAAAATTGATATCTACGTTAATCATAGGTTTTTTAGTAAAAGTCCTATTAATTTATGTTCTAAATGTCAAATAAATCAGAAAAATTATGTTATATACGGAATATCTTTTGTGATAATAGTATAGTCAACAACCATTAAAGACGAAATTATTTTTAGAATATTGAAAAATAGTAGAAGAAGAATGTTGTGTCGTGGTAAAAACTATTATTTTGAAAGAAATTTTCCAACTTTATCACTATTTTGGAAGAAATTTTCGATGAGTATATAATGTAATCTGATATCTGAGTTGTTTTTTCAAGATTTATATAATTATATGTTTGGACTCATACACTCACGCCCAAAAGCTTATTGAAGTCTCACAAAAGGAGAAAAAAGTTTATGCGATAGGAAGAAGAAATATTTGTTGGTGTATCCTAAACACAAATGATTAATTCCTTAAAATATTCGTAAGTTTGTCCCATGAACAAAAGTTGATAAATCACTTTTAATTTTTAAATAATTTATTTTGATTGTAAATGAAATTAGTTATATTCATAAAATAATAATAACGAATGATATAACATAAAAAATATCAAAAAGTAAAAATCATATTTAAATATTTTTCAAAAAAGGAAAAGTATACTTATCTCTACATGTGATAACTATAAAAGAAAAATAAAATATATATCTAAAAAATATACCATTATCTTATCAATGAAAAACTATAAAATAGGAATAGACTACTATATTAAAGAATAAGAAAGAAATATCTATTACTTAAATGTTATTATTTCTGCAATAAAATTCACAAATATGTAGATTATATATTATCTCAATATTATTATTATTATTATTATTTGGTACAGTTATTATTATTATTTTTTATATATATATATATATATATATATATATATATATATATATACATTAAAAAAATAAAATTAAAGAGAGTCAGAAGCAAGACCCCAAACCTTAACGTGGGTCCGCCCTGATTGAAACTAGTCCGGAGGATTGATGAATATCTTGAATGAAAAAAATTGGATCCTTTTTTATAGTTATTTTTTTCTTCCTCTCATCTAACTTCTCTATACCTCTAATATCTCCCAAGTTACTTCAAGAATATTTCTTTTATTTGATAAAAGGTTACATATCATTCTCATACGTCATTGTTAACATACAATTTATGTTATTTGCATCGGCTAAAAGTCCAGACATAGATTGCTCCTAGATTGTTCGAAAAATCTTCATGTATTTTTTTTTCTTTTTTAAAAACAAGGTATTCACATACTTAAAAATCATGAGACTAACTTTCCAATTATAGATTATGTATGATAAGATATTTTAATTAATTTTAATTTTTTTTATTAATTAAAAAACTTATTTAATTGTTCGATAAATATATTTTTTTTAGTGATTTTTAGTATTTTTTAAAATACCAGCTTTTGGCTTCTAATTTTTAAATAATTTCTTTTATTTTTATCCTCAATATATTTATCTAATTTTATAATTGATTTTTTAAATAAATCATGATTTTATTATTTATTATTTTTATTTTATATTTTTTAACTAATTTAACGGTTAATTTTATCATACACTTATCATTTAATAAATTAATTTTTCCATTTTGAACAGATAACTTTTCAAGTAATTTTACTAAATATAAGCATAAAAGTCATCAAAATAAAATTTATCACTCCCAGTAAAAATCTTTTTCATACACGAAACAAATTGACATACCTAAAAAAGAACCCAACCATCCACACTGCCAACTGTGCTCTCCTTGATGAAAAGTGGAAACAAAAGTTGGTGTCATGTGGGATTTGAATCCGTGTCTAGGATATGTTATCCAGCTTCAAATCTCAACTTCATCTTGTTTATGGGTCGAAAGTGGCAAGCATGATATTGTCCCAAATGGCGGAAAGCCAAAATCAAACATGGACATGTGCCACGTCTTTAGTATTTTCTTCAAAGACTTTCATCCATTTTTTCTAACAATTAATAAAATCCTTAATAGTGGCAGGAAATGCTTGATCCCTCGAAGTGCATGTCTAGGTTGTCTAATTGTAGTTTTTTTTTTTAAAAAAAAATTGCAAATTACTTTGAACACAAAATAACCAAATCATCTACCTCCTAATTGTATCCCAGTTATTGTCTCGCCAATAAAAAATTACCATGTTATTTATAATATTCACTTTTATATATATATATATATATATATATTAAAATGTCCTTAATACCCGTATCAATTTTTCCTTATGTTAATTAGTGTTTCCTTTTCTCATTACACCCAACGACATTAGCGACATCCACCGCATTACACTAATAAATTTCTCTCCCTTTCCCGTAATGCTAATCAATTTCTCTGCCTTGGCTTCCCTTTCTCATTACGCTGATAAATTTTTCTGCCATAAAAGCCTATCCAAGTCCCTACACAAATCACAAAAGTTCATGCACTTCTTAACATAAATGAATATCATACGAGAATTCGAGAATTCAAGGATTAATTTGTCATCTTCGTCGCTGGCTTAATTCCAAATATCACCTATATAATTTGCTTCCTGCTTTGTAAATTTGTAGGAACACAAATTATTGTTGTCCCGGCACAAATGACATTGCTAAACTAACACCGTTATCAACAACTACCGACCACTAGCATCAGCGCTACTGTCACAATTAATCTTCCTTGAACAGAGGATGCAGAGATAAGGGATTGGTTGTTATTAAGAGAGATTAAGGGTGTTAACTGTTAAGGCAATGGAAACAAAATTAAAAGAAAATATAGGTTGATATTTTAATTTTTTTTTTAGTGTATATACAATCCTATTCAAATTGATCAACACTTGTGTCTCTTAATTAAATAATTAAGAATTTAAATATTAATATTTGATATAGAATAAATCATGTTAAAAAAAATATTTATTTTATGTGTGCGCTCATGATTTTGGTGTGAATATTTCATATAACAATACTATTATAAAAAAAATCATACTTGAACTAATAAAATTAAGATGAATAATAAAATTCTTTCTCCAATTATTTAACAAATTTTTATTGGTGGAAAAAGAACAAGAGCACAATTATATCAGGAGCACTATTTTCCTCGGCATCCTGATAAAACAAATGAATGATATATCACGATAACTGAGATCATACAAACAAATATAAGTCCTTGTGATATGACGTGCAGCTTAATTTCTTAAAAAGATTTAGAAGATGATTTGATGCGTTGATTATGAAGACGAATGGGTGCTTAATTATAATGGACGGGGAAATGAAAATTCAATGCATTTCTGTTCTGGGAAGTTTAGTACTACTGAGAATTAAGAAAGACAACCATTATAAATTTGTGATAGATACATAGAATCCATCCTTACTTGGTGCTATAGTCCTTTTCATGCGATTTCATTTTCGAAGCCAATTGGCATAATACTCTCTACATAGAAGCCAATTGGCCAAACGCCATTTTCGAGCGTGACCATAAAATAAATTATTTCAGGATATCATTATAATAAAATTAGCAATTAATGTATAAAATTATCATGCTATGTGCATGCAAACTTGGGAAAAAAATATCAATATATACAAATACGAACGAATAAAATAATATAGTTAAACTATGTCTGTTGTAAACATTGGTACCTCTGGTGCCACTTCTCTTTATATTTATATATACAAAGTATTTGCTGATTAAAAAAATGATATAGTTAGTCTTTTTTTTTTTCTGAATATAATCAGTCATTTTGTATATAGTGTTTATATGATTCATGTTCTAAGAAACATGAGTAGATTGTTGCTTGATGTAAATATTACATAAACCTCTATTATATATAAATCTATTTTTATATTGTAAATTTGATTTTTCATACAATTCACTAAATAAAGACCACTTAAGTATTTTATTTAACCACATAGTGAGATTACTCTTCTTTAACTTTGGTTAGTTCAGAATGAAGGAAGTATAACACACTTATATTTAAGAAAGTACTGTGATATAAAACAACAGAATAAAATTAAATTAGAGTGAGATAAATATTATTTGTTGATTGAATTAATTTATTTTCATAATTTTCTCCTTAATGTTAAAAGACTTCATCTCTCTCTCTCTCTATTACCAAAAAAGAAGCCTTGATCTCTTTAATGAATGAGTTTGATACTCACACATCATGCCAACAAGCTACTCAAGAATAAAATATTAATTATTTTAAAAGTCTTTCTTAAAAAAATACAGTTTCACTATTATTTAATAATAATGATATTTTATTTAAAACAAGTCAAATGATATCTTTATTCTCATTTTTATTTAAATATAAAATACCTGTATAATTGATGAAAAACTTTCTAGTTGCCTAGCTAGTTGGCTAAAAGTTGAAGAAAGATTATGAAAATCTTACTATTATTTTAATTGTAGTGATGGGAAAGTGGAACACCTGTACACAAAACACAACCTAATTTAAATTGAAATGTGCTATGCTTTAGCCGTTGAATGGAAGTGAAGAATCATAATTAAAACTACTTCTTATCCCGTTTGTTGTGCTATCCAACCACATTTTTCACCGATATGTCTATAAGATATAAAATTAATGTCAATCAAGTAAGCAAGAAAATGAACCCGAGGAAAATAAAACCAATAAGCAACTAGAAGGTTCGCAGGTCTATTAGAACGAGTGGCTAATGACCAACTTTCTTAATCATAATCACATCATGATTCATGTCAAACTTCGATATAATTATTAAATTTTATATGGTTCTGATACCATATTAAATTTTATAGTGCAACAAAGACATATGAAACATCCCTTTAAAAATTGGTTTATAAGGGTATGATCTACTGAGTTATATAATCACTTATGTTCATGAATTATCCGATGTGAGACTATTCTTAACAATAATCTCTCTTTGTGGGGTGTCCGATCAAGCAAGAAATTAATAGAGAATTATACTGGTTTGAAGCATATTTGGATGTTCGTTTAAAATGTGATTAACAATTTTAAGATAAATCTAATCAGTCAATAAATTTCATTTTGCAAAAGGAAGGAACGTCCCAATTTCATTTTATCCCAAAAGTCCATTTGTAACAATAAAACAAACATACACTCAGGTACTAATTATTTAAAATAAAAAATGTACAATATATTTTTACAGGGTAAAAACTATTTTGATACCTGAACTTATAAAATATTGATGCAATAGTTCTTAAAATTAAAAAAAGTTTCAAATAAATCTTTGAAATTTCTAATAATTGATCTAAATTTCTAGATTTAATCACTTATTGTGATGTTAATTCTTAAAGTCACACGAATTTTTTGAATTTTAAATTAAATAAATTGACAATGACACTTTTAAGAACTTTTTTTAATAAATTTTCTTAATTTCAAAGAATAATATGACAACATAATACACATTCACACCAAAACCACCTTTTACTTTTTTTTTTTTATCACTTAAAAGAAAGTAACACAAGACAAGATCGAGTGGCGTAGGTTTTTGTTCTTTCTAACAGTCTAGTCTTATATGATACATCAAACATGTCATTCTGAAAATAAAGGAAATAATATAAATAGAGCGAGCAAACAGCCAAAACCTTGTGGCTATTCTGATAAGCTGGCACAATTAGACTGGTTGGATTGTTGTTCTCTGCATGACCTATCAGTATCACAATGGTAGAGCCAATATAGGTCACACCTTGAAAAGGAGAAAAAAATAAATACTTATATAAAGAGGGATTTTAATAAAAAATTTAAATGAATTGAATATGAGGATAATAAAGTTCTCAAGACTTAAAAATATTTCATTTTGGCCTCTAAAGTTACATTTTTAAGCTCTATAGTTATAATAATTTTTTCTTTTAATTCTTATAGTTTAAAATATTCCATTTAACCTCTTAAGTTATATTTTTTTAATCCTTTTGATGCATGTTGTCCAAAGTCACCTAACATCAATACATCTAGATCCTATAAAACTCTACAAAATAGGAACAAGCAATGTATAACTGCTAAATTTTTTTTTGGCGATTTTAACCACCGTAAATAAAAAAAAAGTCTCTTTTTCCTCCTTCTTTCCCTCGTCACCAAGAATTTTCTTTTTCTTTTATTTTCTTCCAAATTCCATGCCACACATTTGGGTCATTTCACATGCCCCTCTATCATCTTCTCCCCGTCATAACTTCTTGATGCTCCTATATGACGTGCTATGAAGATTGTGGCATCCTTCAATGACTCAAACCTTTGCATGGGAGCATTAATTGTTGGTGTGTCATTCGTGGTGGGAGGCGTTGTGGTTGCTCCGATAGACAATGTTGTTGCTGTAGTGCGGGAAACACTTTAAGCATGGTTGTCGCTAGGCTCATCTCAACGTCCTTCAAATTAAGAAAAAGAAAAAGAAACTATAAAACTTGAAGAATTTGGATGTAATGACATTAGACAAATTCAGACAGTTAGGATTAAAAGAATTAAAAAATTATAATTATAAGAATTAAAATAAGATATTTTATATTTTATAAGGACTAAAAAAATTATTTCAATTATAACTTCTAAAAAGAGCAAAATAAAATATATTGAAAATTTGTAAGATAATAATAATAATAATAATAAAACACATAGGCTGGAGGGTGAGTAACTGAGTATCAAGTTTATAAAGATGGAGTCTTGGTTACAACATTCAAAGTAGGACTTGACGTGCCTCCTGTTGATATGCTTGGAGCAATCATTTAGGATGCGAGTACTTCAGTTTAATTTGCTCGTCTTAATTTTCCACTATATCAACAGATGGTGTATTCCAATTTTCAATAAAAAATAATTTGAAAAAATAGATTCTATATTCATTATGTAAAATAGTTTTATATTATTGTATAATTACTAATTATCATGTATGTGTGATAAATTTATTATTTTTTTAAACTTTACAGTACAAAAGTTATTATACTTGAATTTTCTTGTATCTTCAAAAAGATTTAATTGCTCTAAAATGAATTTTTTTAAGAAACTCTAAAATGAATCTAAATAAAACAAAATCCATAATTTTTAACAATATGCATATGACACCTGCTGTTAATTTTCTTATCCACATGTTAAATTTATCATCTACAATTAAAATTACTTACTTATTCAAAAATTATTCTTTAACTCTGGGTTGTGAGGGATATCCCATATTTATAAAAGAAAAAATAGTTATTTATTTTATCCTCTTATTTTAGTAGAGCCGTACACCACCCATTTAAATTAATTTAGAAAAAACATTTAAAGTATGAAAAAATAGGTTATATATTAATAGTGTAAATTTTATATGATAAATTTATTGACGTTAACCATAATTATTATTTTAAAATTCATATCTATTATAATTTGTTATTAGATGATAGTATAAACAATTTTATATATAATATTAGTGTCGGAAATTCCTTTTTCATTTAAGGGGATTAAAAAGAAGGGTTGTTTTCTTGTTTTGCTAAAATTTTTAAAATTAAAATTGGATTAGTAAATAGTTTTTTGGGTCAATCATTCCATTAGACGATAAATGATTATAAACGATGGAGATACGCAATCTAAATAATGAAAAATAAAATATTTTAGTTGGAGGGTTGGAAATTAGAAGAGATAGTGGGTTGCTTCCACGTCTATTGGGCAATTAGGAATCCATGTCTTCCAGTTCACACATGATAAATAAATTGCCGCCCTTCCCCTCGCCTCACGCGTTCCCCAAACCCTCCCACACTTCCATAAACGGAAGATCACTACTTCCCCTTAAAAACAACACCTTTTTAACCTCCTCTCATTCATTCATTCTCTTCATTTCTCAACTCCTAACTTCATTACTTACCAGCAAACACAAATAGCAATAACCCCCCCAAAACCACTTTTTGAGAAGAAAAAAAAAAAAAAGAAGCTACTGTACACACTCCTTTCCTTCTCTGCCATTAATGCCTTTTTTTCCCCCCCCCCTCTCTGGGCCCCACCTTCCTCTCTTCCTCATCCTCACTCTCATTTGTGTGTCACAGCCCCCACCTCCTTTAAGCCTGAGTCGAGCATGAATGAATGAATGTTTTTTGTTCCTTCCTACCCAACGCGATGAGCAAGAGCGCAACAACACCAAAGGACTCAGGCGACAGCACCGTGACCCACTTGGATTTTCTCAAGAAATTCAAACGCTTTAACCCTCTCGAGTCTTCCTTGGGAGTACTAGCCTTCTTCTTCGTCGCTTCTCTCTTCATTGCCTGCTTCTTCTACTTGGATTACAAGGGCTTCCGCTCTAGAGGCACCACTATCATTGACTTGGATTTTTCATCATCATCATCTTCTTCTTCTTCTGTTTCTGTTTCTGTTTCTTCTGCCCCAGTTCAGTTTCTGAGCCAAGACGGTGATAAATGTGATATCTTTGATGGGAATTGGGTTTGGGATGAGACCTATCCCCTTTACCATTCCGTAAACTGTTCTTTCTTGGATCAAGGTTTTCGCTGCTCCGAGAATGGCAGGCCTGATACTTTCTACACCAAGTGGCGATGGCAACCCAAAGATTGCAACTTGCCCAGGTTCTAACCAGCCCCATCTTTTATATTTTTCTGATTTGTTCCTTTTTCGAGTTTAATTTTAGATTTTGGGTTGGTTGGTATAAGACAGTGCTGAATAAATAAGGACAAAAGAGTAAAACTTGATTTTGGTTTGGTTGGTGTTGTTTCTCTGAACACAAAATGATTTTGGAATTTTGTCCCGTAGTTGATTGCTTATGGATCACCTCCGATCATGCGCTTCCGTGTATTTTGTACCATGCCCCGAATTTGTTTTATTTTGTTGAACTATGTTCTTTTTGTTTAAATTTGGTTTTGATGGAATGTGTTTTTTTTTTTTTCACTTTACTTCGTGTGAATTGGCATGAAGGAAGTGCTTGTTCCTTTTGTGTTTAACTTTACTTCATATGAATTGGTATGAAGGAAGTGTCTGTTCTTTTTGTGTTTAACTTTACTTAATATGAATTGGTATGAAGTTTTTGTTCTTTTTTTGTTTAACTTTACTTCGAGTGAATTGGTATGAAGCAAGTGCTTGTTCTTTTTTTTTTTTTTTTTCTCTTTGCTTTTTTGGATTGTTGAAAATGGAAAAAAAAAAGTGTTAGTGTGAAGTGAGCGGGTGAGTTTTTTCAGGGTTTATATATGAATAAGAGCGTTTCTGTTCTAGTTCTTTTTATTGGCGATGATTCCTAATGTCATTGTCAACTGTTGCTAGTTTCATTTGTCATTATCTGTCTATCCATAAACTCTGGCGTATTGCACAAGTTCAACAACTACTTTGTGTCTGTTTTGCTTTTTCCAAAGGAAGAAAAAAAAATCATTTTTGATTTTGGGGTAAGCTGTTATGGTCTTTCCTGCTCTTTATTGTGTTTTTTTTTTTTTTTTAATTCTTCTTTGGTGCATGCAATCATCTGCTATTGACTTACATCTCGAGTAGCATTGCTTGGGCATACAATGCTATGTTATGTTCTTTTAGCTCGGTTGTTGGAATGAAATATAATGAGTGACTGTACTCTTGCAACAGATTTGATGCAAGGAATATGTTGGAAAAGCTACGGGACAAGCGACTAGTGTTTGTTGGTGATTCGATTGGAAGGAATCAATGGGAATCACTCCTTTGTATGCTCTCTTCGGCAATTGCAAATAAGGCTAGGGTCTACGAGGTTAATGGGAACCCAATTACAAAGCATACAGGCTTCTTGGCATTTAAGTTTGAAGATTTCAACTGTACCATTGAATACTACAGATCACCATATCTTGTAGTGCAGGGACGGCCTCCTTCTGGTGCACCTGATGGGGTAAGAATGACTTTGAGAGTGGATCATATGGACTGGATTTCTCATAAGTGGAGAGATGCTGATGTGCTGATTCTCAATGCTGGACATTGGTGGAATTATGAGAAGACTGTCAAAACGTAAGGATTTTTTTTTTATCTGTTATTCCGTTGTTATTCTTAACAATTCAATCTTTGAATGGCACCTTGTTTTGGCGTTTTAACAAGGACATGTCAAAGAAGGCACTAATCATATGATGTTGATACAGTTTATTGCAAAAAAAAAAAGATAGGTTTTTTGGTGCATATTTGGATTAGCTTATTTGTGGGAAACTATTGCATTGTTTTTGGCAGCTTTTGGAGAGAGCTAAAAATGAAATGATTATTTTGCTGAAAAATAATTTGCCAAACATGGTCGGAATTTCTTGAGGTAGATTGATATTCTTTCCTCTTACCATAGAATACTGCAAAGGATGGACACTTCTATTAGCAAGAAGCAGGAATGAATTTATATAAAAGCTGTGATATATGTGTTTAGCTTAGGTATTACTAGCAAGTACCAATTATTCTCATTGCAGTAGAAGCTTATGTAAAGGGATTAGGATCTCTTCTGATTCACTTCTCTTGAAGTTCAATATACCAAAGTTGATTATTTATGCTCTGTTTATCTCCATGATATAGAAATCTTGGGCATAGCCTAAATTACTATGTTAATAGTTTGCGGCAATATTTTTTACTCTTCATGTGATTAAACCATCAATATTGAAGTAATTATATATGACTTTGATCTTTGGCTCATTTTATTACTTAGGGGTTGTTACTTCCAAATAGGGGAGGAAGTGAAGATGAATATGACTACAGAAGACGCATTCAGAAAATCAATAGAGACAGTAGTTGATTGGATTACCAATGAAGTAAACATAAACAAAACTTACGTCGTTTTCCGAACTTATGCTCCTGTCCATTTCAGGTTTGCCTAAACTTTGAAACTGACTTACCTGCCCTTGTATCTTTATTTGCTCAAAATTTGTTTGCCCATAATTTTCTAATCGTGAACTCAGTTACAGTGCTCTTTCTCCAATAAATTTATTAGGGTTGATAAAATGACATTGATGTAAACTTAACTAAATTTATACGATCACTCGGCTTATTGCAGGATTTTCCTTTCACTACACGTTTTGGCAAACATTTTTTTATTTTTAGAATGTATTATTTTTAGGTGTGGCATAATTTTTAAGACTCAAAAGACACAAACTTACTGCCTCTTAAAGAGCCGTCCTTTTAACAGATGCATATAGTATACTGACTTACCACATTAACTGCACAGTAGGTGGCATTAATGACTTCAGTTTTCCAACTCTTCATCTTCTAATAATGCTAATGTTAGCTGGGCATCTATCCATTGAATGCTAGGGAAAACTAAATTTTAAACACATCATAAATTTGTCTACATTATTTATGTGTTGGTTATTCTTTTTCGGGTATATTGGTGCTTATCCATATTTTGTGTGGCCTGGGTCTTGTATAGCTGATCTGGTCTTGTCCTCGCTGTTAATTTCTGAATGGTTTCTTTTTTGGACAAACTGCCAATACCTTTTTAACAACAATTTCTATATCTGCAATGACTAAATGACTCCTAAAATGTGGAAGATGAGTGAGTCGTTAACACAATCATTGAATGTAGCAGGGGTGGTGACTGGAATACTGGTGGTGGTTGTCACTTGGAAACATTACCCGATTTAGGCTCCTTGCCAGCAGTATCTGACATCCATTTCAGAACTGTCGTTGATGTATTGTCAGAACGCACGAATAAATCAAAAGTTTTGAATCTGGACTTGCTTAATGTCACCCAAATGTCAATACGCAGGAGAGACGGCCATGCATCTATTTACTATATCGGACCAGACAGCACAGCCTCTATGCAGCGGCAAGACTGTAGCCATTGGTGCCTACCTGGTGTGCCTGATTCATGGAACGAGATTCTTTATGCACTTCTTCTCAAGCGGGAGGATATTTTTGAACGGAGACAGAATACAACAAAAATTTCTCAAGTTCCACCATAATTGGTCTATACAGTTTGCAGAGAATGTTCTAAGTTATACAAGTCCTTTCCCAACCCTTGCTGAATGAGGTGAAGTTGCAAGTTGAATTTGACATCTTTCTGGTCAGTCTCTAGTTGATGATCCATCTAACTATTTGTTAGTTTGCTTAATGTTTACAGAATTTTATTCTTAGCAATCAAAGAAGTTAAGCTGTTTTAATTTCCTACAAAATGATTGCTTGACCATTTTTGTAGTGGTCTGCCATTGTAGGTGAACATATCTAGATGGGAACTTAATTTTTGAAGGTGAGTTTCAGTGATATCTTGTACAAAAAAGAAAAAAATAACCACCGAAATTCGAACTTGATTGATCAGAAGGCATACATCATCTTTTGTTGTAAATTTCATATGATGGTCGGAGTCCATGATGCAGCTGTTTGTTGTAAATTGTATGTAAAAAGAGATTGTTTTTTTGTTTTTGGTTAATTGTATTTTTATTTATATAGACAAATACCCTGGAGTAATTGATATGGATGATACTTGTTGGAGATACAGAAGATTATCGTGGCTCAGTCATCGATTCATACATGCAATCTGGATCAAGTTTCGAGATTTATTTGTATTTTCAAGTTCCTTAGAATAATACTAATGAATCATATACGTTATATTGTTGCTTTTCTTGAAATTGCCATTCTGCACTTTGCGTGAACCATACTTGGCAATGCCTTTGACTAATCGCGTTTGAGCTTAACAATTGGGGTTGAATGCCATTCATATCAACTGAGGTTTTTCGAGTTTTTTTTTGATAAAGTTTGCATTTTAAATTAATAAACAGATTCATTTTTTTTAAAGACACTTAACAACAGATTATTAAATTTGATTTGGATTACTTGGATCCTTAACATTGGTACTAGATTATTAGTGTTCCTAGAAAGAAAAACCATTTTATTTTTATAATATCATCACGCAAACAGATCCGAAAATATTAATTTTTCAAAGTATCAAAAAATATATATTCAGGCAAACGAGACATTTGAAATATTTTACCTTTTCCCTATTTTTTGATGCATCATCTTTTCCCCTTTCTGAAGTTAAAATCACGCACCTGATATCTCAACATGTAGACAGAATCATGTAAGTTTGAACCCATGTTAGTTACCATAAAAAGGGGATTATAAACACATGTATATCATAAAAAGAGACAAGGACAAACCTATCCCAATTCATTCTTGTTCACCCCTAATTGAGAGAGATTAATCCCGTACCAGAGAAACCCTAACAAAAATTAAATGTGTTAATTATCAGAATAAAAATATTTGTATTTTTTAATACTTATTATACTCCTTTTTTATAATCTTTCTACTTCAATAATTTGACATTTTATAGAAAATATAAAGAAGTATTGGACAAATATCATGCCTTTCATGAACTCCAATCTATGTGATCATCCCAAACATACAAAAAACTTACCAAGATGACTTTGACCACATTACTTGCATGTAATTAGCAATACATTGATAAATTCAACCGGAACAACATTTTATTGCCTTATTAATCTTTTAAATATTTTATAGAGTATTAAAATAATTTTAATATCTTAAAAAATAGGTTTTTATTATTATTTAATAACTAGAAATTAAGATCTGTAAGAAGATAATATTATAAGAGAATGTAAAATTATTCTTAAAATTTAGAAAGGTAATAAATTTCTTTTCAAGTGAAATACTGTAACAAGAGTCCAAGTACATTAACTTGGTGGAATTTTAAGCAAAATATGTAATGAGCCACATGGTATGTGTTTACAAATATAATATAAGATAAGATTAAATTTAATTTAAGAAAAAACTACTAAAAATATTAAATTTCAAATTAAAACATTTGGTCTCGTGAGCCTAGAAATGAAGGTAACATGTTTTTTTTGGAGGCAAATAAGATTATTTCATTTATAACTTCAGAATACACACACAGAGAAATACAATCAAATATCTAAATGCCAACATGAAATTTTGATGCTCTTGCTAACTTATGAACAATAAAATTGGTATGTCATCGCGTAAAACTCAACCAGGAGTTTGAATAGACATTAAGAGAATTATTACATAACGAAAGGATATTAGAGATGCCAAAAACTTTTAAGAGAAGTTTGTCCACTACAATTTTGCAATCCAGCTAAAAAATAACACTTTGAAAGCCAAGAGATTACACCCAATGAAGAGCTTTAAGTAATCCCCACGCTTCAGCTGTCGTTGGATCAGTACACCCTTGCTGCAAAACCGTTTGTGCTTTGAGAAAATTACCTCTGTCAGTTAGAGCTATGTTTATTAGCTAGCTTTGGATTGTAATGCAATTAATGGAGGTGTAGAACACTATTAATAGACACTACACTACTACTACTATTATTATTTTTAGCAGTTACCACCAACCGATTTCTCTATTAAAAGTATTATATTTAGAAATAGATAAGTTGGCAGTGAATGAGGGTGATGATTGGTGAAATTAACTTGAAGGCAACTTATTAATACACTGAATGAGGGTGATGATTGGTGAAATTAACTTGAAGGCAACTTATTGATACACATAACGTATTGATAAAAAAAATATACATCAAAATGTATAAAATACCTAAATCCTAACTAAATTCCTATTAACAAAGTAATTTTTTTTACAGACTACTAACAAATTATTTTATGCCATGCTCATAATTAAAGATGAATTTGTCTATAGTGAAAAATAAGCACAAGAGTTAAAGAAACGGCCCTGAATATGTGTGAGCCCAATTATAAAAATAAATAGTAAAAAATCACGTTGAACGGGTCAATGAAGTTGGCGTCAGAAATAGCAGTCTCTCTCGCAAACACTCACCAGTGAATTCGCGGTTACACGTTAGGTTAGTGAGTGGCTGTCGTCCCCAAACCCCCCCACTACCTTAAACGTTCCGATCACATCCCCTCAAAACAAAACCATATCCTTTTAAACCTTCATTCATTGTCTTTCTTAAATATTTTGTTCCTTGGAACGTACGAGATGAGCAAGAGCGTAACAGCAACAAAGGACTCAGGCGACAACACCGCGACCCACTTGAATTTTTTCGAGAAATTTAAACGCTTTAACCCTCTCGAGTCTTCCTTGGGAGTACTAGCCTTCTTCTTCGTCGCTTCTCTCTTCATTGCCAGCTTCTTCTACTTGGATTACAAAGGCTTCCGCTCCAGGGGCACTGCCACTGTCCTTCACTTGGATTTCTCATCACCATCTTCTTCTGCCCCAGTTCAGTTTCTGAGCCAAGACGGTGATAAATGTGATGTCTTTGATGGGAAATGGGTTTGGGATGAGACTTACCCCCTTTACCATTCCGCAAATTGTTCCTTCCCGGATCAAGGTTTTCGCTGCTCCCAGAATGGCAGGCCTGACACTTTCTACACCAAATGGAGGTGGCAACCCAAAGATTGCAACTTGCCCAGGTTCTAACCCACCCCACCTTTTCCATTTTTCTCATTTCTTCTTTTTTCTAGTTTAATTTCACTTTTTGGGTTGGTTGGTGCTGAAAAAAATGAACACTAAAAGGTTTTCTTTCGTTGGCTATCCATGTTCGTTTTGTTTTTGGGTTGGTTGGTATAATAATTATAATAAGACAGAAAAATGAGGACAAAAAAGTAAACCTTGATTTTGGTTTGGTTCGTGTTTTTTCTCTGAACACAAAATGATTTTGGAATTTTGTACCGTAGTTGATTGCTTATGGGATCGCCACCGTTCATGCGCTTCCGTGTATTTTGTACATGCCCCGAATGTGTTTTGTTTTGATGAACTATCCTTTTTGTTTAACTTTGATTAACTGTGTTTGTTCTTTTTTGTTAACTTTACTTTGTGTGAATTGGAATGAAGGAAGTGGTTAAGCCTTTTGTGTTTAACTTAACTCGTATGAACATTTTTTTTTTTGTTTAACTTTGCTTCGTAAGAATTGGTGTGAAGGAAGTGTTTGTTCGGGAACGAAAGTATCTCTTTTTCTTTTAAGAATTTTTCTAGTTCTATTTTTCTTTCGCTAGTTAGTCCACCTTTTAGTGATTGTAGTAATTCTGGTTTAATAGTCGTTATAATGTCTCTTTCATATTGAGGAATTTGAAAAAAAAAATGGTTCTGGTGTAAAGTAAACTTGGCGTGCGAGTTTTTTCAGCGATTATAAGCGGAGAGAGTTTATGTTATTGGTTTGTTACTGGTGATGATACCATAATTGTCATTGTCAACTATTGCTAGTTTCATTTGTCATTACCGACCTATCCATAATCTCTGGCGTATTGATCAAGTTCAATAACTATGTGCCTGTTTTTCTTTTTCAAAAAATAAAATTATTTTTGATTTGGGGGGTGAGCTTTTATGGTGTTTCCTGCGCTTAATTGGACAGCTTGTTCCATTTTTGTTTTGATTCTTCTTCAGTGCCTGTAATTATCTGCTGTTGACTTACATCTTGGAAAGGAAATATAATGTGGGAGTGTACTCTTGTAACAGATTTGATGCAAGGAAGATGTTGGAAAAGCTGCGGGACAAGCGACTAGTTTTTGTTGGAGATTCGATTGGTAGGAACCAATGGGAATCACTCATTTGTATGCTCTCTTCGGCAATTGCAAATAAGGCTAGGGTCTACGAGGTTAATGGGAGCCAAATTACAAGGCACATGGGCTTCTTGGCATTTAAGTTTGAAGATTTCAACTGTACCATTGAATACTACAGATCACGATTTCTTGTAGTGCAGGGACGACCTCCTTTTGGAGCACCTGATGGGGTAAGAATGACTTTGAGAGTGGATCATATGGACTGGATTTCTAATAAGTGGAGAGATGCAGATGTGCTGGTTCTCAATGCTGGACATTGGTGGAACTTTCAGAAGACTGTCAGAATGTAAGGACTTTTTTTTTTATCTGTTTTTCTGTTTTTATTCTTAACATTTCAATCTTTGAGTGTCACCTTGTTTTGGCATTTTAGCAATGATGGGAAAGAAGGCACTAATCATGTGATACTGATACAGTTTGTGCATAAAAAAAAAGGTTTTTTAGTGCATATTTGGATTAGCTTATCTGTGGGAAACAATTGCATTGTTTTTGGAAGCTTTTGGGGAGATCTTAAAAATGAAAGTTTTGTTTTCCAGAAAAAAAAAGGTATTTGCCAAATATAGTGAGAATTTCTTTTGGTAGATCGATATTCTTTCCTCTTACAATAGAACACTGCAAAAGATGGACCCTTTTATTAGCTGGAAGAAGGAATGAATTTATATTAACACAGTGATATACTAGTGTAGTTAGATATTACTAGCAACTATTTTCAATGCAGTAAAAGCTTATATAAAGGGACTGGGATCTCTTCTGGTTCAAATGTTTTGCAGTAAGGTTGAATATACAAAAGCTTGGGCATAGCCTAAATTACATTGTTAATAGTTTCTAACAATATATTTTACTCTTTATGTGGTTTTGCTATCATTATTGAATTTATAATTATATGTGATTTTAATTATTGGTTCGTTTCATTACTTAGGGGTTGTTACTTCCAAATAGGGGAGGAAGTGAAGATGAATATGACAATAGAAGACGCATTCAGAAAATCAATAGAGACTGTAGTTGATTGGATTGCCAATAAAGTAGACATGAACAAAACTTATGTCCTTTTTCGAACTTATTCCCCTGTCCATTTCAGGTTTGCTTAACTTTCAAACCGACTAACCTAGACTTGTATCTTTATTCGCATAAATTTTTTTGTCTATAATTTTCTAATGGTGAACTCAGTTATGCCGCCTCCTACAATAAATTTATTAGGGTTGATAAAACGACATTTGTGTAAACTTAAACTAAATCTATACTGTCACTTGAATTTGTACAAGTTTTTCCTTTCACTACACCTTTTGGCAAGCATTTTTTATTTCTAGATTGTATTTATTTTTGAGGCGTAGCATAAATTTTAAGACACAAAGACAGAATACTTGCCGCCTCTTAAGGACCTTCCATTTAACAGATGCATATTCTTTACTGACTTATCACATTAACTGCTTTACTGCATTACTGCATTACTGCATTACTGCATTGTAGGTGGAATTGATGGCTTCAGGTTTCCAACTCTTCCTCTTCTAATAATTCTAATGTTAGCTGTCATCTTATCCATTGAATGCTAGGGAAAACTAAATTTTAAACAAATCATAAATCTACATACGTTATTTGTGCATTATTCTTTCTCATTTATATTGCTGCTTGTGCATATTTTTTGTGGCTTGTTTCATGTCTAGCTTACCTAGTGGAATAAAGTTTTGTTGTTGTTGTGGTATTAATTTCTGTATGGTTCTTTTTTGAGCAAACTGTCAAAACCTTTTTAGCAACTCCTTCTATAGCTGCAATGAGTCAATGACTAACATGTGGAAGAAGATATGAATGAGTCATGAACACATTTGGTGGATGTAACAGGGGTGGTAACTGGAATACTGGTGGTGGTTGTCACTTGGAAACATTACCTGATTTAGGCTCCTTGCCACCAGTATCTGACATCCATTTCAGAAATGTCGTTGATATCTTGTCAGAACGCATGAATAAATCAGAAGTTTTGAATCTGGACTTGCTTAATGTCACGCAAATGTCAATACATAGAAGAGATGGCCATCCATCTATTTACTATCTTGGACCAGGCAGGACATCCTCTATGTGGCGGCAAGACTGTAGTCATTGGTGCCTACCTGGCGTTCCTGATTCATGGAACGAAATTCTTTATGCACTTCTTCTCAAGCGGGAGGATTTTTTCGAACGGAGACAGCATACAACAAAAGTTTCTCAAGTTCCACTATAATTGGTCAATATACAGTTTGCAGAGAATGTTATAAGTTATACAAATCTGTGACAAATCTTGCTGAATGAGGTGAAGCTGCAAGTTGAATGAGGAGAATAGAAAATTACATGACTTTTAGTCTCGTGAAAAGAAGAAAAGGGAGACCAAAAAAGATGGAGGAAATCATCAAGGGAGATTTTAGGCTAAATAATATATCTGAAACTTTGGTATTAAACTATATGAAATGACATTGTATGATCCATGAAATCGATCTCACCTAATGGGATAAGACTTTGTTGTTGTATCTGGTCAGTCTCACTAGTTGATGCATCTAATTCTTTGTTAGTTTTCTTTATGTTATAGGATTTTATTCTTAGCAACCAAAGAAATTAAGTTGTCTTAATTTCCTAAGAAATGATTGTTTGACCTTTGTAGAATTGTAGTGGCCTGCCGTTGTAGGTGAACATATCTAGATGGGAACTTAGTTTTGGATGGTGAGTTTCAGGGATATCTTGTACAAAAAAGAAAAAAATAACCAGAGATCCAAACTTGATTAGTTAGTCTCAGAAGGAATACAACATTTTTTTTTTGTTGTTGTAAATTTCAAATGATGATCGGAGTCCATGATGTTGCTGTAGATTGTATATAAAGAGATTTTTTCTATTGATTATTTTTATTTATATATACAAATGCCTAATACCTTGGAGTCATTGACTTAAAAAAAAGAAGAAACCTTGGAGTTATTCATATGCATTATATTTCTTGGAGATCTTATATACTAGTGATATTGATATGACGAAAATAGTATACTAGTAAATTGTTTAACTTAAACGGTTATACAGAAGGTTATTACGGCTCAATTATCAATTCATACAAGCAATCTGGTTCAAGTTTCAAGTTTCAAGGTTTTTTTATTTTTTTTATTTTTTATGTATGTTCAATTTCCTTTGCATAATACTTACAAACAATATACGTTAGTCTATAACTTTTCTTGAAATTGGCATTCTGCACTTTGCGTGAACTATACTCGGCAATGCCTTTGGTTACTCGCGTTTGAGCCTGACAACTGGGCTTGCATGCCATTTCAATTGCGGTGTTTTTAAAACCATACTTAAAAAGGGATTATACTCTATGATACTGAAAACTAGTTGAGTTTTTGTTAATGCAACTTTTGAAAACTCAGGTGAGTTTTGTTGTGAATAATGATTTTTTCAATTTGATTTGGATTAGTTGGATCGTTAACACCGATACAGAATATTGATGTTCCTAGAAAGAAAAAAACTAATTTTTATTTTATAATATCACGCAACCATTATTCTTTCAAAATTTCCAAAAATATATCCAGGCAAACGAGGCATTTTAATATTTTATCTTTTCCCTATTTTTGATGATTATCTTTTTCCCTTCGGAAGTTTTAAAATCACGCAATTGATCTCTTACTCAACATGTAGACAGATTACAGAATCATGTAAGCTTGAACCCATGTTATGTACCCTAAAAAGAGGATTAAAAATTATGAAGAATCATACCGCAAAACTAGATTTTTTTTATTTAAAAAAGAAATCACACTTTAGAAATTAAAGACAAAGTATTTTGAGTTAGTTAAGGCATAATTGTGGTTTTCTTTTATCAGTAAACAAATGTTAATTTATTAATTTTGTTAGAAATATCAATTAAAAAATTCGAATCCACAATTTTTTTTTCAACCATTGGCTAACATTATATCTCGAAGGCATAGTTGTGGTACACTATATGGCATTCATTTGTATTACAATTACAAACTTAGTAAGCCTTTTTGATGATGTAATCTTGAAAACCCAACGGTGGTATGTATGTATTTGGATAACTATCTGCAAAATTGATTTTGTAAAATGCAATTTTTGTTAAAATTTATTTTTAAGCAATATAATTTATATTTAGAGATTTTTATTTTAAAAGTTATAAGTATATGTTACTTACGGTTTGATTTTGAGAATTTTTTACACTGATTTTTGTTGGAAATGTGCAACTTTAGATGTAGAAGTTAGTTCCAAACGTGCACTTAAAATTAATTCAAAATTCAAATCAACAACAATAACAAAATCTTATCTCATTAGGTGTTGCATAGATCACATGACATGAGTAAAAAATTCTAAAAAATAGAATCAAACATGCAATTTTATTTCGTAAAGTCACCTTAATAACTAGTTTTTCAACATGATTCTAGATGATCCATACACATACTGACTTTACATACAGAGCCTTATGATGGAAAGTTGAACACCAAAGCTCAATGTTCAATTTCTAATCGTCAAATGGGTATTGCTCGTACCTGATTGCACAATCATAGAGCACCGAACGAGCCCCGATCCGTGGTGTCTGGCATGTGCTAAACAAGGCCGCTTTAGCAGCACCAAGACATGTTTTGCAATCAGAGGATGTCAGATTAAGGTTACAAGTAGCATGCCCATAGGCATAGGCATTAGGATAGGGTGAAATGTTGTGGTAGTCATAATTCTTCTGTGCTGGTGTTTCCTTCTCTAAGTCCCCAAAAACATAGCTTAGACTAATAGCAAAAGGGTCCCCAGAAGTGTACACCCCATTGTTGCAGAGAACATTGATGATGCTGGTGTTGGGGATACACTCAGCAACACTCCATAGGCAAAACAAACAAATCGCAATTGTTGCATATTTTGTTGGATTAATGCCCATCTTCCTTTGATTGAATTCTAGCACACGATGTGTTTTGTTATCTTAACAGGCGTTTACTATTATTATGTCAGGTAAGGTCCATTGATTTTTTGGTTTATCTGCTGGCTGCTGCTACTACATCTATGTTAATGTCTAATATTCAATGCTAAGCTTTTGTCCGTACGTGTTACATGATGATATTATTTAATATCCCACCAAAAAGAACAAGGTACGTAGTATTATTTGTTTATTGTAAGTCACGTCTATTGATTTCATTTTATTTTCTTAACCATCCTTCGGCATTCTCACCAAGTCTTGTTGCTTGACATTGAAAATTCAAGAAGATAGTTTGGATGAGAAAAGAAAATTAAAATAAGAAAGAAAATAACGAAATAATGATTTTCTTTTTATATTATTTAAATGAAGATAAAAAAGAAGGAAAGAAAAATAATATATCAAGATAATTTAACCCATTACAACATTATAGAATATAAATAAAATGATTTTTTTTTGTATCATATTACAGGCTTTGCACACTCCCTTCTTTTTCATAAATTCAAGAACGAATATTAAGTAAAATATGTGGAGTTCACGAACTTTTATTCCTTCCCTCAATCTAATCAGCTATATATAGTGCTACCAAACAAGGTGAAATAACTTGATTCTTTGTGCGCATGCACTACCAAATTTAGTGTTGGAGAAAATTTCAGGCGCTGCTGCTTGATAACGTCATTTAGAACCAGACAGCTTAAAATTTGATCAAACTTAATATCAAATCATTTGGAATGTTAAAATTCTAAGGAATTTCAACTCTATCTATCTATCTATATATATATATATATATATATATATATATATATATATATATATATATATATACTCTAAATTTAATTTACATGTATGCTAAAAGCTAGGCTATATCATAGACTATAATATTCCTTGTTTCTTTTTTAAAAAAAGATAGAGTATATATATAATATTATATTCTTACAAAATAATATGAATTAAAGTATAAATGAGTTATAAAGTATTATAGAAATGTCATTAAATCGACATTGATGTACTCCTAAAAAAATTTGATCAATTAATTTTTCTAATTTATTTTTTGGTTTTTATTGATCCAAGATGAATTTATTTTTTAATTTAAAACATGAATAATTTTCTTGTAATTTTAGGGGATATTTGATAAGGAAGAAAATTTTTAATTTCCTGCAAATCTTGAAAGGAGAAATTTAATTTCTCATGTTTGATACCTAATTTTAAAAACAAAAATAAATAATATTTCTGAAAAAGAAAGTTTTCTGGAAAAGTTGCGTCTAGGTTCAGTTTACCGGTTATGACACTTCAGTAATGTTTTCATTTTCATTAATACAAACACAGTTAAATACCTAATTGCATCTGACCTCAATTACTATACTTTGGATGATACACTCAAATTCATATTTCTAATTAAAAATGTGTTTTTTTTTTTGGTACCAAGAAAACACATATTTCTAACTCATGACCCAAAATTGGGAAGTGGTTTTTACATAATATCATTGTATACAAAGATGGGTTCTACGAAGACAATGAAGTTGTGGTGGTGCGAAAACCAGCAATGTCTTCGAGCTCCTCCACCTCTTTCACCAATTCCTCTACCTTCCCTATCACTTCCATGAGCAAGAACACGAAGCTAGCAATTGCTAGCACTTGGCAATCCTCAAGTTCCACCATTTTAGATGTGGAAATTATCAAGCTTAAATCTTCTCTTGCATTTTTCAACTGGCCCGAAATGTTGCCCTTTGCATCACATTTCCTCATTTGCTTCATGCTTTCTCCAAGTTCTCGTAGAATAAACACAACCTTTGACTCAACTGCTTCGCATGTTTCTAAATGGACCCATTTTGACCGTCTCAAAGAGGCCATGGGCTGACAAAAAAGATTTATTGAACCCAAACAAGTGAGCCCATCAAATCTTATTTTGTCGTTTTGCAAGTTTATAAGATACACTTACTTATGGACCTAAAAAAAAAAGAATAAAAGAGAGAAAAATATAGACCTACCTCTTTTGATGCTTCAAGGCAACGTCCCGCTGCAAGAATAAATGCAGCCAGTTCTCGAAGAACTTCACCAATCTTTAAGTACCTTCCCCAAGGGTAGGAAAATCCGAATTTTCCATGCCAGGGTTCCCATTTTGCAAAATTTGCCTGAAAAACAAATTAAAACTTGATCCTACACTTAATACAGTAGTATATAGTTTTTCATTAAATTTTAAGAAAAATATCTAATTGAAGATCAACGTACCAATGATTCGTCCTTTGACTTGGAGTTCAACACTGACTTGCAAACGTTGAAGCTAGCACGAGGTTGGTTTTCCTTTCCACTAACGATTTTGGTACATTCCCCAAAACAAACTACAACGAAGGAGGATAAATAAATTTCTCTTTGGCTTGGCTATATTGAATCCCATCCACACGTATTTAATTTGACTCTATATATGGATCGATTTGTACTGAAGACTTACATCATTTACTGGTCTAGTTGTTGAATTATAACGATTTATTATCATGCATGATTGTTTATGCTAAATTTTATAAAAATGGAATAGTAAAAAATATAATTAAAAGCTACTTATTTTTTGATATTTTAAATGTATACGTAATATTGATCTTGATATATATATATAAATGAAGTATAAAATATATTTATATTAATAAAAATATTATAAATATTTTTATATTTCAACAGTGATTTTAGTATACTGATATTAAATAAAAAATATTAAATGGGGGGTCAAAATACTTATGCAAGGCAAGTATTTGGCCTCTCTTGGTTTTTGTGTATACATATTGAAATAATAATAATATTGAGATTTTTTTTTCTGTATAAGATGTATTCTGTGAAAAACCTTTTTGCTAAAAGATAAAATAATTTAAAAAATCTCTCTCCACGGGACCCGTCTTATGATACAGGAGTCACATCTTGATTTGTGATACATTACGTACATTTTTGTGGCTAATATTTTATAAATATTTTTTTAAAAAAAAAAATTGAAGGTATTAGTAAAAATACAATTATTGGAATGAAATAAAAAAAAATACGTTATTTCATTCATGCTCGTATATGCCATTGCCATATACCTTGAATTGTGTTGGCAAGGTCCAGGAATCTTGAGACCGTGGAATCATGAAGTTCATCGCTAGCCCACAAAGGGAAGACAAACAAAGTCACACAAACGCACACAATGAAGCCCATTAGTATATTCAAGAGACGCTCCCTGGCTAAGTCCCACACTTTCACATCCCCACGTACGCCAGAAACCACAACTAGATTGAATGTGAGCATGAATATCATCACCCCATAATCGTATCTTTTCTTTATGCTTGGAACCAGTCGAAGATATGTAGCAACTGATCCTGAAATTAATACACATATGCCACACCAATTAACGGCTTATTAAAGATATAATTACATATATATAGGTTAACGCATAATGTTAAAACACCAATCAAATTAACTAGTTAGTACTGATTAATAAGTTATTTTGAGTTTGAGTCTTCCGAATAAAAAAAATCATGATTAAGAGATAAGATTTTAATAAAAATGGTCAATCAGATTTTTTAGAAGAAATTAATCATCAATAAAATTGATGAATGCTTAAAAAAAAAAACTTACCAAATATAATACAAGAACATTAATTGTAAGAAATATTAAATGAGTTGTCAACCCAACCAAAAGCTTACCAAATATAAATACTGAAGCACCAATAATAATTGAGTTGCCAAGCCTGCCAATCCCAATGCTTTGGGCAAAAACTGCTGCTAAGCAACCTAGTCCACCTCCTATAATAGTTCCTAGTCCACGATTGAAGCCCTTTCCAATTGTGGCTCCTGAAGTGTTTGATTAAATTAATATATATATCATATTAATTTTTTTTATAAGAGTTAATTGAATTGAATTTTGCTGAAAGTACGTACCTGCAGAGAATTCAAACATGACTACAACAGTCATGATAGCCCACATTGCATTTTCTCCAACTTGCTTAAAGAGAGGATTCAAGAGGTACAGGAGTGAAACCAAAACCAAGGAGATTCCCACTTTGATGCAGTGGATTATCTTCCTCATATCATGGCCACCACTTTGCATCTGCTTGTGTCTAGGATTGGAAGTAATGGAGACACAGTGGACCTCATTTTTCCCAAGATGGGAAATGATGGGGGGAAGATGAAATTGGAATGTTTTATTCTCTTTTGAACGAGCAATATTCTCTTCTTCATTTGTAATGGCTAGTACGTGAGTTGATTCCATTTTTGTCTTTACTCTCTCAATTCCTTTCCCTTTTTCCTTCGTAGGAATTTTATAACTCATTCTCTTGTGAAAACTCAATTTTGACAGATATCCAATTTATACTATGGCATATAAGTGGAGACTGATGGTGATGGGTGATCAAATTCTAAAGGATCCAAGAAATGTTGTGACAACATTTATTAATTTTCCTAAATTTATTAAATGATACTATAGATTCCTTTTATTCTGGACCTATTCAAATCTAGATTTAGATTCACACTAAAGAAAAAAGGTAATACATTAATTCAATACGTCAAATACTTGGTGGGAAATGTTTGTTATTTTTGTCTTTGGTGAATGACACTGATAATCTTTTTGACAATTTTTTTTTAACTCAATACCATTACTATCATTAAGTTTTAATAGTAAATCATTTTTTGAACTTACATCAGGTATCTTATAACCGTAGAAATCAAGGATTCATTTTCAAATGCATTTCTCACGTCTTAACATGTAAGAATCATTATCATGGTTTATAGAAAAATAATATGAATAGAGATATCGAGCATACTTTTTAACTTCTATACTCTTAACTTCTTTCAAACACTAACTTAAATGTCCGTGTCTCTATATACATCATCAAAGTTTGACTCGTGAAGACCCAAAGAGATTCTATTCAAATATTTCCCCCCTTTAAACTGGTATTGAATACCTTTAAATCTTGCTCTTCTTTTTGTCATGAATTTCATATAAATTTCATCTAATACTAAGAAGTATGTTAAGAAAATGTATCATTATTCCTCTTGAATTGTGAAGTACCAAATTAGTGGACGTCCAACCCCGAATTCTAGACATGACTATTAGAGAATAAAATGAAGAAAGTACCACCGATATCATTTATGCACATTATCCTCATTTGGAAGCAGTAGGACATTTTAGTGGAACACGTATATAAGCAAACATGAGTTAGTGTACCTTATGAGGAGAATGGTCCTCTATCTAAAACAAATAAAATTACCTTTAAATTCACTTTTCTGTTTCTTTAAATAAAATATACTAATACTTTAAAAGATTAATAAAAAACGATACCATTACAAAGAAAGATAGTTTTAACGCTGAGATATGTTTTTCAATCAGATGAACATAAATAGAAGAAATCATCCAAACACGCCCCTTATCTTTTTTATTGAGCAGAATTCCGTAGAAGGGATATACTTATCTGATGGCCTAATTGGATAGCTAGCTAAAAATGTAGACCTAAAATGAACCCCCCCCCCCCCCCCCCCCCCCAAGGCATGCAAGCTAATAGATGTTGCTCATAGAAAGACCACGACCCGACACTACAATGCTCACAACTTTTTTCTGAAAATTTCTGATTGTTTTGTGAGCTTAGTGGTTCAGCCAGATATTTGTCTTTTTTTTTTTTCCTTTCTAAACAGCCAGATATTTGTCATATGTACAAACAATTCAAAATATTATCATATTTTTGGTGACCTACAGGTCAAGAAAGTCTATCATGATCAGGAATTCGTAAAAATGCGAAGAACTACGTGAACCACTATAATATGTATGCCTTAATTTGGCTTGGTCGTAAATAATTATAATTATTAATTTTTATTACAACCAGAAGTATTTGAGACGACTTATTCATACATTGGTCTATTTTTGGGAAAAGTGGATTGCTAAAAATTTTTTTTCCCACTCAACAACTCAAATAAATTTTATTGTTTTAGTTTTATTTTTGCTCAGAATTGCTTGATACAACTTGTGACTATCCATACAGCTAAGATAAGAAATGAGTCCGTAAGGATGATTAAGTAGGTTAAACTTAATTTGATTAGAACTCTTTTATCTATAAAAGAAAAAATTGTGTGTGTGTGTGTGTAAGTGTAACATAAAAATAAGAATCGAGTTGAAGTATAAAAATATTATAACAACTCACTATTCAACTAGAAAATTTAGTAACATAAAATAATTGATATGATGTTGTGAAAAGAGATATAGGGAAAAAAAATTAATGTTTAAGTATTTTTAGAAAAGAATATTTATATATAAATAATATAATCTTCACAAAATTTATTTATTATTTAGGTAGATTGTTTTGATCCAACCCACATTACCCGCAGGTCTACTTTGCTAACACGTTATTTTTGTTCCATTTTAAGTAAGTTAATCACCAACTTATCATATTAATATTTAGGTTTTTTGGTTGGTTGACCATAAACTTAACAACTATAGTTGTAAAGAGGAATCTTCAAAAATTATTATAAAAAATTAATGGGTCATCCATCCCACTCCCACGTAATTCATTTTTGGGTTGACTTGAAAACTAGTTGTAAAGTGAGATCTTCACAAATTAGCTTATCAGTTGTCACACTTTGTCCAACTTTTCATGGTATGCGATCAAAATTCCTTTCATAAAATTGAAACAATGACCATAACTATTATAATAAAAAATAAAGACAATACCATAATATAATATCATAACCAATATAAAAAAGTTAAACAAAGAAAATAGGAATGTTTATTGGTCAACCCCAATGATCCCATCATACCAAATCAATGCAATTAAGTTGGTTTCTTTCTTAATTCTGCTTTGATTGGTTTAGATCCAAACAGACCAATAAAACTCAACATCTATTAATTAATTAGTTCGAGACTTCGAGTATTAGGTTTAAGTTTTACAACCTAGTTACCGAAACACGAGACCTGACCCAATTTTTTTAAATTTTATTATTCTTTTTTATGTTTTTTTACGTGCAATAAGCATTGAACTTAGATTTGAAATATTATGCTCCCACCCTGGGACTTCATATTCAGTGTGCTTTTAGCACTATCAAAAGGTAGTTTTTTTTTTACAAAGACAACAAAAATAAAAACTACTTTCAGCATGTTACTACCTTGCCAGCGTTAGTACAATTGACACATTGAATGCTTCACAAAGGGAAAGCATAAATATCAACGTGAATTGGTTAATAATTTTTTTTAGTTCGAATTGTTGGTATTCAAAAGTTACATTTTGTTTTGTATTCCCACTTAAACAAAAAAATAAGTTACATTTTGAGTCCTATTAATTTGTATTAAATTGATTAAATTTATTTAAAAATTAATCTTTGATATATTTATTTTGTTTGTAAAATTTGAATTCCTAATTTCATTAATTAAAAGAAAAGTAAATTTCTGATCACTCAAAGTAACATGTGTTACTGCAGTGGTTTATAATTTTAAAGCATGTACTATAACTATTAACATGTGTTACTGCAGTGGTTTATAATTTTAAAGCATGTACTATAACTATTAAATTTTATAGTGCAGCAAAGCAGCCAAAAGATTCCCTTAAAAAGAGATTTATAAAGAATGATTTATTCAACTCTACAGTAAGTTTGCTAAACATTCCATGTGTAACTATTTTCAACAATAACTTTTGTGCTTAATGTGTACTACATTTGTACGTCCATGCTTGGTCGACACACAAATGAGATACGTGCACGCGTGTAGCTTTGTTGGCCGCTAACTTTTTGAAATAAGAAATAAAGTAAAAGAAAAAAAAAGAGTACAGTAGTGAAATGAAAGATTCACTTGTTTAATAGATAAATGTGAAAGATAAGTCTTATGTAAGGTTCAGCTTCTGGGAGTGTTTGCCCTGTTTATATTGTCATTATATATATATATATATATGATAATAGTGGAAGAATTCGGTCTGTCTTAAAATTCCACCCACCCAAAAGCATAAATGCAAAATGTTTTAGCAAACTCAATCGCTTCTTTTGTTCCAAACTTGGTCTATCCTAATCTTAATCAATTTAGCACATTAGCATGATCATTTTTTTCTTAAATTTCACACAAAATCATCATTCTCTCACTAACCTAAATTCAAAAAAATGACATTTTTTCTTCTTCAAAATCACAAAATGGTTACGGGGAAATTTTAATTTATTAGGATACATTTATTTCTATTTTCAGTTTTAATATACAAAATTGTCACATTATTTTCAATATGATTTCAGTTTTAAAATATTTGTACCAGATATAGCGGAAACAACTATTTTCCTGTTTTCTCTGTTTTGTGCACAAATTTTTTATGATAGGAAACATATTAAAAACAAGGTGATCGATGAATTTGTAAATTAAAAATCAAAACGGAAGTAAACATACTTTTATATTGTATTTTCCTATCAATTTTCAATATTTTCACAATCACCAAACAATGTTGTCATGTTTTGTAGGACTACAGTGGATACAAGTGTGTGTGTATTCCATTGCTAAGTTGAGTCAATGTGAGTCTCAAGTTCTACTATTTTTTGTCCAATGGATTTCAAATAATTCAACAACATATGTTAATGAGAACAAAAGAAACATATATAAGGAAATGCTATTGCATTGAAGCTAATTGTTTTTACGAGTACACAAATATTAGATTGATTGACTACTTCGTCGGACTAGAAAGAAAGAATGTGATTATATATGTCGTTTTGCACTAGCTTTTAGAAAGGTTCAATCCTCAAGGTGTGATTTTCTGAAGATCCATAACACCGTTTCAACATATACTTGTTTGACATTTCCACAAGGCAATCACACTAGGATATCATGAACTCCTAAAGGTCCTTGATGCATGTTCAAAAATAACTCCAAAAGTAATTCCTAGAAACTCCTAAACACTTTGCCTGGCACATCACATTGTGCATTATACTTTCATCTCACACCGAAATGTAATTGCTAATTAACACCAAAACCTACTTGGATTGGTAATCACCATTCCTAAGGCCAACCACTTCCTCTATGAAGATTAAGACTCTGTCCACGTACCCACAAGTGTATCTTCTTTTGATCCTATTATGTTACTACCCTACCCAAATTTCGTATGATTTGAGTATTAATTATGAATGATATGTATGGGTGGAATGTCACGAGATGTTATGTTACATGATGGGGAATAGTTGCTTTTCATTTTGTCTCCCTCGGCTACTCAATATTTTCACTCATTTGTTAATATTCTGTAACCCGGGTTTGGTATTGGTATTTTCAGATATGATGAACAATACCTGTACAAAGGTTGGGGTAGCCTTTGTGCCCTTTACATATTAATATATTATAACACTTCTTTTGCTGATCTAAAAAACTATTAGAGTAACAAATAACTGAGAAAATAACTTTAACAGTGAGCCTACTATTTTGGACCACATATGATATCAATAATCTAAGTGAATGTAACAAACACATTACGTGTGTTTCTGTGATGGGTTTAATATATACTTAATTTTAATAAATAAACAAAGACGAAACATCCAAATAGATCTATTTAAAAAAAAACAAACGAACTATTTTGGACCACACATGGTATAATATCTATATGCATGTAGCAAGCACATATCACATATGACATGCATGCGTATTTCTGTGGTGGGGGTTTAATTAATATACACTTAAGTTTTAGTTTTTTTTTTTATAAAAACGAAACATCCAAATAAAACAGTATTTTTTTAAAAGAAAAACTAAAGAGTACAAAATTTATTAGTTTTATTCATTTTTTTTCTAATCAGATATTTATTTTGTTTGGTTATGAACGCCCGTGATTACTAGTGTTTGACACCTCAGAACATATTTTCTACCTACTTGCGAAGATAAGGTTAATTCATAAGCTAGATGAGAACCAAACCACTTTGAAGGTTGAACTTTCTGACGAGGACTTTGCGCCCGTCTACGTGTGCAACCCCATAAATTCTGAATATGACAAGACGTTGAGTGCATGCAACCTACAGAAAATTATGTTCACTTAACTTATAAACCTAAAGTTGCATGAATAGTTCAAGCAACAATTTATATCATGCATGCTTTTTCACCTGAAATTTGAAATAATTATCATCTGCCCAATTTATATATACAGTTAAATTTGTATAAAAATAACTTTTTGAAAATATTTTTTTTCTGTATTAACTTCTATACTAGTTTATAAAATTAGTACTTTTAATAAATTAATAAGGTAATTTTTTTAAGGGTTAAATGTTTTTTCTCCCTAATAATTTTTTAAAATTTATTTTTAATCTCTATGAATTTTTTAACTTTTTAGTCCCTAATAAATTTATGTTTGATTAACACACTTATTTTATTTTTGGTCCCTAATAACATTTTGAAAAATAAAATAGAATAAAGTGATTTAGATAGTACTATAGAGACCAAAAATAAAAAAATAAAAATTATTAGAGACCAATTTTATTTTAAAAAATATTAAGAACCAAAACCAAAATTAAAAAATTTATCAAGTACCAAAAATATTTTAATTTTTTTTAAAGATCTTTATATAATATAGTCCAATCAATATCATAAATTAATATTTTAATATAATTTAATAAAATATAAGAATGCCATATTTTTAATCTCTATAAAATGGACGAGTTTTGATTTGTTTTATTTCTGAGTTTTGATTTAAATATATTTATATTTTAAAATTTTTGTGAACTCACAATTTTATGTTTATTACATTGATTTTATATGAAGAATTCTACAAAAAAAAAAAAAAAACTCTACCAAAAACAGATAATGAAACTGGCAACCGAATATCTGGTTGTCGGAAATTATATTTATTATATTTTTAGCTATCGATAGCGCTATCGCAAAATAGCACAGGTGATAATATTTTAGTTGTATTTATCTTTTACAACGTTAGTCATCGAAAATTACAGTCGCCAAATATAAAATAACATTAGAGACTTATACTGTCGATAGCAAAATGTTATATAGAATCATATTTCTTTAAAAATATTTTCTCTAATCAAATAGTGACCGGTTTTACTTTGATAAGTTTGCGACTGAGATATCGGTTGCTAATTCCATCTTTGAATCTTGATATTTCTTTTTAGACTAAAAACAAAAGTGATCACTAATACAGTATTTATTGAGTCTATTATATGTAGTTGCAAAAGTTCAGTCGCTAAATCAATTTTTCTTTTGTTGTCTCCTATACTGAGCCTCTTAATTAAGGCTTTTAACAAATATTCTTTTTCTTTTGATTCTTTAGGCTAACTCTACAAGTTTTTTTTAGTCTTGTCTCTTTAATTATCCTCGCAAGTATTCTTTGCTATCAAAGTCTCTGCAAAATTTAGCAAATTCACTAGAAAATGGTTAAAGGTAAAATAACGATACTTTTATTCTATTTCTATCAGACTAATAAATACAAAACAAAATCCTTATTCTTATACTGAGATTACACATCACAACTACAAGAGGGGAAATTTACATTGATTTAGGAAAGAATTCTAGATCAATTCCAAAATAGATGTAGATTGCAGGCATCATATAAAGTTAGACATTTCTACACTGGTTCAACCTCGTTAAACCACTTTTCTACATTGTTTGTGAAAGAAAGATTCACCATAATCATATAACATGCAATAACAAAGAGCAAAGTCCCATGGCTTTCTTTTGTTTTCTTTCCTTTTAGAAACAAACCTCACAAATTATTTAAATATCAAAGTTAAGATGCAAACAAACAGATCATTAACATAGATCCACCCAATTATCAAGGCAAGGTTGAAATTTGAGGGTTTCTTCTTCAGCTTTGGAACTCACTTCTTGAGCTTTGTGGTCTTCTCGTGGTAGGCCTTGCTTGGTGTTTCAGTTTAAGAACTTCTTGTGGTGGAATAGTTTCAGTTGCTAGGGTTTTGTGTGGAAGGGAAGTGTTGTGGTGATTGAGGGTTGGGTTAGGGTTTTTTTTCTTGGCGGTAAAGGGTGGCTTGAGCATGACTTGCGTCACCGTCACATGATTGAAGTAGCAAGGCCACAACACCGGACACAAAGTTTTGAGTGGCAAAGTGCGAGAAGGAGAAGTAGATGAGGGAAGAAGAACGTGGCAGGAAAAGGTTCAAAGTGATGACAAAGGAAGAAGATGGAAACACCAATATTTTGAGGGTTCACATAATGACATATTGAGACGAATATTATTATTTTAACAACCTTTCTACATCCGTTTTTAAGATAACCAATCTAAAAATGTTGTAATTATTTTTAAAATTATAATAACATATTTTCTAATTTATTGGTGAACCCATGTAAAATCCCCAAATGTAGAATGTTTTTTTCTTAAGTTGTACAGGGATATTCAAAGATAACTATAAACTGGTTTTCCTTGTAGAATTTTCATTCAAAACTCGACTACAATTAATTAAATGTGTATTAACGATATATGTATAATCTTAATATATATATATATATATATATATATATATATATATATAAATATAATGCTTGTTTTTATTTGGTGTCACCATATATGTTAGGAATATATGGATTAATTAGGAATGGAATACCGCGCTAGCTAGCCAGCGCCATCATCTAAATAGAGGATAGATCATATTCATGAGCGATATGTTAGGCCACACTATAGTGGTGAATTAGGTAAACATATGTAACAATCTAGAACAAGAACGAATACTCAAAGGAATCCGATTCAATGGGAGCAAGGAATCTCTTCAGGGTCTACAGTACTGAATCCTGCCAATTATCTTTGAAATGATAGGCGAGTAAAGACCGCAAAGTATATAAACTTTGCAGAGTGATAAGTGGAGAATCCACTAAATCACGGAGTTTTATAGTATGATGGTGTTGCTACTGAAGAAAAATGGCGAGCTAGGAGCCATTATCATGATACACCTTACACCATACATCTTCATGTTTTGTTTTCAGTCAAACTAGTTACTTTTTCGTGGACAACAACTTGAATATAACAAATGCCATTCATACTTTTGTATAATTTTCTACATAAATGAATTTAATGATTTTGTTACAATGGCAGACCTTGTTACGCATGTTTGCAATTATATCATATGAAAGATATTTCCTTCTTTTATACTGTAGGAGTATTGAAGGAATTTATTTAAATAAATGAAAATGACACATACGATTTTTTTTTATCATATTTTAATAATTTTTAATAAAATTTATTAAAGTAAAATTTTTAGTTAATTTATTTAATTTCTTTAAAGTTAAACACATAAATAAACTCTGATATAATGAGAGGTTATTAAATAATTATGTTTTTTTGCTTACACATGCATATCTTGCGTATATATAGTTACTATATTCTTTGAATTTGAATAAGTTTTGTTAAAAATTATTAAAGTAATATTTTAGGGTATTTAAATAATTTTTTAAGTCAAACATAACTAAACTCTGATATAATGAGAGTTATTAAATAACTAAGTTTTTTGCTTACACGTGTCTTACGTATATATAGTTACTACATTATTTGAATTTGCATAAATTATCACTAAAACTATTTACCGCAAAAATATTTTTCATATATTCACTTGTACTATTGAGTGAAAATATATTTATTTAAAATTGAAGCAGTTTAATTAATTATATAATACTTAAAAAAATAGTACGTACTAGCATTGTTTTTCTTTTTAAATAGTTAATCAATTTTTGTATTTAATTACATATATTATGTTTAAGAGTAGATATTTTTTACAACAATAACAAAATTTTATATCATTGTTTCAAAATGAAAAACTAGTGTCCACATATCGAATTGTTTTTATCTATCATCTGCTTTTTAGTTTTCTTTGTATATACGTATTTAAAAAGTATACTCTAAAAAACAGGAAATAATATTTTAACACATAATATACGTTTCAAAATATAAATAAATAAGTTTGGTTATAAGATTAGATACCAATAAATGTTCTATTTATTTAAAATTTAGCATACATGCATTATAATTAAAATAATATCACACGATTTAAATAGTTGATTTATGAAATTTATATTTTAGAAAAAAATTAATTAAAAAAATAACTATTCAATACCTACCCAAGAGGAAATACTTGTTTTTTTTTATGAAGGGAAACACTTTATTTACGTCAATCTTTACAATAAATTGTACCTGGTTTCCTATTTGAAGGGGGTTCAAAAATAAAATAAAATTCTTAAAATTTAATAAAATGTTTTTTTCTTTTATGAAAGTATTCTCATAATAAAAAAAATATGAAATTAATTCTTCAAATGTGAAAATCACCAAGTTTTATCTCTCTTAACAAAACTTTTACATACACACAATCAAAGAATAATGTTTAGTTAAGGAAATAGTTCGCATCAAAGCGATAAAATCTTGGAGTAGTGTCGATGTTTAAGATGCTCTGATAATTGCAGAGGTGAAATATATCCCTAGTCTTTGCCACCCAAAAATTATAGATACAACAGAAGTTAGTGTTCATATCCATCCATCACATATATTACAGTATTATGTTGTAGAAACTGACGTCAAAACAGAGACAAATGACACGATTCCCCTAGCTAGTGAAAGTGTTACACTGATCAGTCATTTCCTTTTATAGTTTCCAACCAACGAATGCACACAAATTAGAAGGCATAAAATAATATTATGGTTTATCTTAGGAAATCAAATCAGCAGTGCAAAGAAAAGTAGTTGCACTCTTATATTGTACAATTTACCCGTATCTGTCACGGTTAGTAAATTCTAGATTTCTGATTGGCTTATAGAGAGTTACGGAAGAAGAATAAATTTCATTTTCAAATTATCAGAGATATAAGTTAGAATTGTATAATTGAGCCATAGTATAATCATTATCTTGAAAGCAAAATTTTGATAGCTAGATCTGCAATACAACTTTATAACCATACTTTCGCTTTAAAAATAACACAATAATACATGTATACATACACGTGCACTCGAAGTGAAAACCGCAATAATAGAGCCTTCACAATATAATGTTCAAAAAGAGGAGATAATAATGATAGAAAACTAAGGCAATGGGATAGGCTAGGAGAAAAAGAAAGAACAGTGTAAAAAGAGTTTCAACACCAAAGAGTAGAACATCTTTTGCTTTTTATAGTGTTCAGAAGAGTGAGCTAATAGGATCGATAAAGATGAATTATAGATTAAATAGTCAATAATGGTTTGTCTTCCAATGGCAAAAAGACTAACAGATGAACTACAATTAAAAATTAATTAGAGCTTTGTCTTGATGTTTTTAATGACAAAAATGAAATTTAATATTTTAATTACATGAAGTCACTTATACTTCTATAATATCAACTAATCAATTTAATGTGATAAGTAAAAGATTATAAAGCTTTTAATAGAAGATGCACGATGGCCCAATAAAATAGTAATAATAGATTCAGAGACATTCATTTTGTCGGCTACTAGAAGAAGGAACATTATAAATTTAATTTGTTCACTTTTTTTATCTAACCTTTATTTATTTTCTTTTTATTTTTATCTTTTTTTATTACATCATTTATCACATCTATTAATTTTTTTTCTTTCTCTTATGTTCATCTCAATTCACTTTAAAAGGAATGAACATTATCACTACTCACAAAAATGAAGGATAAAACAGGAAAAAAAATATGCGTGATAAAATTTTATATTATTATAGAAATAAAAAATATTATATGAAAGAAAAATGAAAAACATATAAATTTAGCTTGTACTTATTTTTCTAGAGGTTTCTAGTTAATACACCATCAATCACCACAAAAAAAATCTGCAAGTGGTTTATCAAGAAAAAGTGAAAGGAGAGAGTATAAAAGAATATTTTTCGAACAATTAATTATATTAATTTTATTTAATGTATTTGAAAATATTTAAATTTATTTAACAAATATTCAAATTAATAAAACTAATAAGTATATCTTGTATATATCGGCATTTCTAAATTTAGATAAAACTAAAAAATAATTAAGAATTTTTCTAATTTTAACATAAATATATAATTAGTTCCAATAAATTTTAAAAATATATGCATATATACTTTTAATATTAAAAAATGTTTAAAATATACAAGAAGCTAAGAATAACAATGGGTCCTTTTTTTAAAGGAGAATAAACTAATATGCAGTATATTTCTTATTCTAGATCCCAACGCCTAGTCAAGCTACTGCCACCTAATTATCTTATTTCTCTTGTGACATAGGCATCATTACGCATTATTTTAATTTTAATTTATTATATGGTATTTAAATTAAATAAATTAATATGTAACACGATATGTAATATATGTTGTTCATAAATCATCATTATTTTTATTTCTATTTTAGTCGTGTTTTCAGTGATTGAATAAACTTACATAATATATAGGTAATTTAATTTTTATATATTGTTAAGCATAAATTTTTATATTTATATTTAACAATATGTAATTATATTATTTAAAGAAATTAATATATTTCATCATCATTATTATATATATATATATATATATATATATATATATATATGTGTGTGTGTGTATATATAAAACCTACTATATATACTTTCTTAACATAAATTAAATAATAATTTAAAACAAGTTAATAGTTTTAAGTACATAAAGGCTTGCAAAGTTTTTTCACACTATTATTTAACTATAGATCGATTATCATAAATTTTAACTTATACCATATAATTATATCTTAAGAGTAATATCTATTATAATAATATGATTTCGTATTGATTCACAATATATTTTTTTTTTCACATTGATGATGGATTCATGAAAGTACTTAAACTCAAATTTACCTAGTAAGTATACTCAACTTTTTACAAAAAAAAAAATATATCTAGAAAAACGCCAACAAATTGGCACATACATGGCCCAAACATATACGAAACTGTATGGTAGACCAACCAGTCAAAACACGACCACGAACCTATGAAGCTTTCCACTATGGAGGATATATATATATATATATATATATATTGGTTATAAAAATGTATATAAAATGATTATAAAAATGTTTCCAATATAAACATTTAACTGCAAAAGAATATTTATTATAGAAATATGAAAAATTGTTCCACCTGTACATATTGTTGGATTAGAAAAAACATGAGACATAAAATTTAATAAAAATCTTGTTTAACTAAAAATTGGAGAAAAAAAAGGAAATTAAAATAATTTTCTCTAACTTTTATTTTTCCACTAATTTAGATGCTTTTATCTTCCTTCAAATCAAATAATCCGTTAAGTAGTCACTGGGAGTGATTAATAGTTCTAGAAATATTTTACCTTCATTAATGATTAGATGTGTTAATTTGAGATCAAGAATAATTAACTCTAGACATTCATGTATATTTGGTTAATAATGATTAACTTAATTAGATTTTGCTTTACATGAAAATATTAGGCATAATTTATAAAATAATTTAATTTTAAGAGTATATTAATCTTATAAATTTATGAAATTTAATAAAATTCAAAATACTAACTCATCAGATTTCAATAATGAGAAAAAAAAATTCACTACTCTCGTTAAATAGAAAATAAAATTTTAATTCATTATAAAAAAAACTAATTATATAGTTTTAAAATTTAAATGATTAAATTTTAACATTTTAGTTTTTCGGTCTGAAGTTCATGCTCCATTATTAATTAGACTCATTGCATTTGAATATTATTCATTTTATCTCTCGTAATCCTTCACGGTTTTATCCTTAAAAAATGTTTTGATGAGTCAAGAAAAGAAGAAATTTATAAATTATGCTCACATGTAGCTTAGACCCTTCTTCTAATAATATTTGAACCTCAAGTCTACTATATTGTTAATTAAGCTCCACCACATGCGTACGAAAAATTGTCTACTTTAGCTCATGTGTGAACTTTCACTATTTTAACGCATTGGTATGGGAAGTGTGTAATTAATTTACGTTTTATTCTCTTCTCTTTAATTAAATTAGATCGCCTTCGTTGCTCTCCTAATGTTGTTGCAGGTGTTAAATATAGTTTGGTTTTCATCTCATCGATAGCGACAAACCCCTATCCATCATCGCCTATTCCCTTATTTAGGAAACCCCAAAGCCAAATTTTCTCTCATTTGTGCTTCTTATGAGAAGATAAACAACAAGGACAAAGGACCTGCTAGTGGAAAACCTTGCTGGGAACGAACAATGGCTACGCCGCCAAATAGCAGGCTTCACACCATGTTGCGGGCATCAGTGCAATCAGTTCAGTGGACTTACAGCCTCTTCTGGCAACTTTGTCCACAACAAGGGTACGTATAAACGTTTGTTGTTAATTAGTTAGTTGCTTCCTCGAATTAACACCCATATTTCTTAACTGGGTTTAGTTACACAATTTATATATCTATGAGATCAACTAGCAACAAAGTTGTGTATAACAGAAGAGACTAGTTGTCTCTGATAGTATTTAATTATGTTTCAATGTCTTTAAAAAAAGATATATATATTTATTTGAGAAACTAAAAAAATTCTATGGGATCAAGTTTATTTGTCATAACTAATCTAAGTCTTGTATGTATGTGACATTAATTGATGATGATTAATGAGTTTGAAGTGGATTGATATATATTTGATTATTAATAATTAATAGGATATTGACTTGGGGTGATGGATACTACAACGGAGCAAT
This sequence comes from Glycine max, assembly GCF_000004515.6. Classification (NCBI taxonomy): domain Eukaryota; kingdom Viridiplantae; phylum Streptophyta; class Magnoliopsida; order Fabales; family Fabaceae; genus Glycine; species Glycine max. The sequence continues at coordinate 42,003,377 of NC_038255.2, forward strand.
TAAGACACGGAAGACAGTGCAAGCAATGGAGGTAAGCACTGAGGAAGCGTCTCTGCAAAGAAGCGAGCAACTAAGGGAGTTATATGAATCTTTGTCTGCTGAGGAGACAATAAACACGCAAACACGAAGGCCATGTGCTGCTTTGTCGCCTGAGGATCTAACTGAATCCGAATGGTTCTATTTGTTGTGTGTCTCTTTCTCCTTTCATCTTGGTATCGGGTAAGTCAACTCCAAGTCCAATCTTACATTTTTACTTTTCTTAATTTCCCTTTACTTTGAAAATTATTTCATTTATTTCCTTTCTCTTTTCATTACTATCAACCCTTCAACACTACTTTTTTATTATACTTCAACCCTTCAACACTGTCCATGGATCATTCTTTGTATCAAAGAGAGATTTCTTTTTCTTTTTCTTTTTTTCATTTTTCATCAGATAGATCATGTAAAGTACAGTTCTTATGTCTTAATACCCTTAAATATTAATCATCTCATCAATAATCTTAATTTTTTTTCTTCATATCATATCTCATCATCAATCTTATTAATATTTTTCTCTTTTGTCATATAAATTCATTTTGGTGTCTAATGACTTTTTTCCTTCAATTTTTTTTTTCAAACGCCCTCATCTCTTGCCACTCGATCAAATAATGATGGTATCAATGAAGAGGTTGTGTTTGTAAGAAAATTGAGTTTCTACTTTTGGGGAAGAAGTAACTTTTTATTATACTTCTTATTTTCTTTTTCGGGATATGAGACTTAAGCGTTGAAAAATATAAAATCCTCAATTTTTAAAGTGAAATAGTTTTTATTGTATTTATATAAAAAAAAACACTTGATTGATAATTGAATTTTTTTGAAAGACTCTCAAATTGTATATATTAAAAATGAAATCTCACTTTTCAGAGTGATCTAATAATTTTTTATTATATTATCTTCCTCATTATCATGCATGGTTTTTTTGTTATAAAACACTTCTTCTGCATTTTTAAAGAAATTATTAACATAATTACTTCTCAATTTATTTTTTAAAATCAAAATTTCATATTTTTTGCTTGAAACTCAATTGTTATATACATAAATTAGTTAACGTCAAATTCATACGCACACATATTATATATTAAAGTTTTTTTCATGGGTAACTGATCTTATGTTCTCTTCTAAAATATAACAAATAAACCTCCAATTGATCCTTCTGATTTTATGAGTCAATCATTCTAATCTTAAAGATTTAAAAACCCTTCACTTGTGCCTAATTTTATAAAATATCATTCGCTTTAATGTTTATTTTTCTTTCACGAAATAAAAATGAATTAAAATGAACGATATTTTTTTAACACAGACTTATATCTCGGAAACTAATTGCGGGATTTACTCCAAAAAAACAAAAACTTGGTACCCATTATTTTAATCATTCTTTTAATTTTAAATACTTTTTGAAAAATTTCAACTTTATATTTTTAAAATTCAATCTAAATTTAATTCATATAAGTCGGTGGAGGATCAACTTGAGAACTTTAGTTAAAGCTAGAAAGAAATTTGCAATGATGATTTGAACTTTGAAGCATTCGAAGCAAACATTATTTTTTTCTTTCTTCTTGCTTTATTTTCTTTTCCACTGAAAATAAAGTCACCCCCGGTGAATTATAAAGGGAGAGAGAGACTGTTGTTGCTTGTTTAGCCCTAACTTTAGTTAAAGCCAATTGAAAAAGGGAATTGCTATAGTTGATACGCTCAATCTTACGAAGACCCCCATAAAACAAATGTCAATAACAGCTCGAGATTATAAAGGCAGAGACAGACACAGTTGTTTAAATTTTTTTTTCGATACTCGAGACTTCAGCTGGCACTTCCCTTAGAAAAGAAAAGATATAGTTACTCCCAGTGAAACAGAAAGGCAGAACTTGTATAGCAGCTGCAAAAGCCAGTTGTGCTAACATATACATCATTTCAAAACAAATTAAACCTCTTTGATTGTTTTGAAGCTCAAAATCATATCGAGTCTTCCAAGTCATAATAATCGATTTTTCAAGATAAATAACAGATTTTCAAGAATTAAAATTTATAGTCGCTATCTCAAGGAAATAAAACCAATTAGGGTCCATAAAAAATTGGGCAAGTACCTTGAAATAATCATACCTTAAACATTAATTAAAATCCATCACAAATATCTTTTTGCAAACTAAAATATTAAAAAAAATAATAACAAAAGAAACCTTGGGTAAAGCTAAGTTCATCGTGTGTGTGTGTCTATATATATATATCAAACAAAGAAGAAATGGTAAGAAAGGGAACAGTCCTCATCTACTTTGTTAGCCTCGTCATCATCACTATTTTTCCCTGGCCTTCACTCGCAAATCAAAAAAGAAAAGAAACAAGTCACCCTCATCTAAACCTCACACACCCTCTTCATCCTTGTTTAATTTCATATCTTTGCATCATTCGTTCACCATGCATGTTGCTGTGTGGGGACATTCTTGGCTTCGAACTATTTTGCAACTCCGTACCACGTTCTAGTTCCTTGAACAGTAACCCTCACCACACATGCATGATTGTCACTGCACAGCATGACCACACTGTTCAAGGAACCACCACTCGTCCTTTTCACGGCTTCCCTATTTGTTTTGACGAAATACCAAGGTTTATAGAAAAGGACAAGATGTTTCAACAGAAAAAGCCACTTCCTTCACAAATTTGGGAAGGGGCAATTTTTGTGTGGCCCCAAATATGCAATTTATGTCTCGACTGTTGTTGCTTCTCTCCCTACAGTTTGTCTTTTCCTAATCAACCGTTCCAAACAAAGTGTTATAACTATAACCTCATTTCCCCCAAATGAAAAATGTGCACCTGATCCACCAGTGAACCCTTCATGCATGCTCCAAGGGTTTGGTGCACATGCAATCTAACTTTTTCATGTATTACTAGAGGTGTTCTATATTTCAACATATAGAAGGCTATGTTTGATTTTCTGTCTGAAGTGATCCAACTAACTGTTAAATTTCGCGTTGAAATATAACCTCATATCCAACTACTATGAACTTTCTCTCTGTGGTAGTCAATTCTTTAGTTCTACTTTAAACTTTTCAATCACAATTTTATCTCCCTCACTCTCTCTTAATAGTTAATAGTTTTCACACTACTCTTTTCATTTGGGAAATTATACATTGGGCCTCCAAGTTTAGATGATAATTAATAAAACAGCTTTAGGTGATGAATGTATCTGTAGCTTCTTTTCACCCAAATCTTTATCTTTAGACTGAACTAAGGTGTGATTGGATAAAAGGGAAATTATTTTTATACTGACATGCATGTTACATTCTTTAAATTAAGAATGTGTATTGAATGGTTCAATTCTCTTGTTTTAGTTAATACTTAAAACTAGTGATATAAGAATGATGAAAAAATTTATGTGCAAATAATATCAGTATGTGTAAAATTAAATCAGTTTTGTGAACTAAAACCCCAGCACACAGGTTAAGGAAATATTAAAATTAAATACACTATATTAGATATTTCTAATTTCTTAATAAAGCATGTGTTAAATTAATGACTTATAACTGATTGATGTACTATAAGGTTGCCCGGAACAGCATATGCCAGGAGGCAGCATTTATGGCTCAGTGGTGCAAACGAAGTAGACAGCAAAACTTTTTCAAGAGCTATTCTTGCCAAGGTACTTAATTAACAAATACAGTAGTAATTCACACTTTATCCTTGACTTTTGGGCACAATTCCCAGGCACTGCAGAGACACAGAACAGAAGAAGCATAAAAAGCAATATATCCTTCTTCCAACCCTGTATGATTGCAATACAAGATATCTAACTATAGATTCAGAAAAAAAAAAAAAAAAGACATCTAACTATATAATTGATTTTTCACCACTTAAAAGTTGCTTTTCAAATTCTCCCGAACGTTTTCTGTACTACCATAGTTATTTAAAATTGGAAAAATTTTCCATGCATGAAGCTTCACTTACTAACTAGCTTCTCTTCTCTCTTTCAATGACGGCAAAATCTTCCACGCGCGGCCAGAGTGCTCATATACAGGTGAAATTTTTTCCAACTTGTCCATTTGTCCTAGGCATATCTTAATACATTTTTGTTTCTTGAAAAGACTTTTTGACTAGTAAAGTGGAATTCATCAAAGTAAAAGGAAAGAGATGAATAATAACATAAAAAATCCATGGTTTTAACATACAGAGAATCTGACATATAAAGCTTCCATAACAAAAAATAATAACAAAAGGAGCTAGAACAAAAACAATAACAGAAAAAATTGTTTCTTAAAAATTATTTATTTATCTTGGTCTCTTTATAACAAATATTTGATATATAATTTAATTGTACGTAACACATATTTTTAAACTAATGAAAATATTTGCTAATTTTTTTATAATTTTGTTTTATTTTTTCTCTTAAAATTTTAGAGATTCAAAGTTAATAATTATATTACAATTAATAATAAAATTTATTTAATGTTAAACTATAAGATGCAAACTTTTACATAATAGGAAAAAAAGAAGTATAAGTACTGTATGATGATAATGCAATACATATATGAATGAAAAAGAAAATGAGATGTATAAATAAAAGAACGAAAATGTGATTAATGAGTTGAGAGAATTAAAAGATGCCAATTTATACCAAAAGAGAAAATCTCATAAGAGAATGGAAGCGAAATGCAGCCTTTTCTAATAAAAAATATTTAGTTACTTTTAAGAAACTAATATTATTTATTAAGTAATTAATATTGTTTAATTTTAAAAAATAACATCAGTAAATTAATATATTTTAGCACTCTACAGCAATGACTTCACATCACATATCTGTCTTTCCATTAAGTCGACCCGACTAAAAGCATATGAATTGTCAAATGAAATTTTTATTTAAGAAATATCAAAACTGAATAATATAGTACAACTTAAAACATATGACATTCAGTTATAATTTATACGTTTTTGCCATGCAAATTGCAGACAGTGGTGTGTATTCCTGTGTTGGAGGGCGTCGTTGAGTTGGGCACAACCGATAAGGTAATACTAATTAACAAGCAAAGAATCCCTCGTACTAATATTAATATTCATGTGCTGTTTTTGTTGAACAAATAATGTCCTCAATTTAATACGTGTTTCTTCATCAATTAATAAACTAGATCGAAGAAGACCTAAATTTCATCCAACACATAAAGAGCTTCTTCATAGATCAGCAGCCTCCTCCTCCCACGGCAAAGCCTGCACTGTCAGAGCACTCCACCTCCAATCTCACTTCTTCATACCCTCTTGTTATTGTTCCTGTCACTGCTGCCGCCACCGCCAATAATGTTCTCATCCAAAACGACATGAACATTGTTGATAAAGGAGAAGCTATTATATTGAATAATAATAATAATAATACCGAAGCAGAATTATTAGCAGACCCTAACAGTAACAGTTTCATACCGAGCGAGCTAATGGAGCTGGACCACCAGTTGGAGGAATTCGGGGTCGGATCACCTGGAGATGGCTCCAATCACTTGGATTCCTTCCCCAAAGAGGAGTCAATGGCACTGTGTGCTGCAGGGTTGGAGCTCCTTCAACTTCAACGACCACCAGCTCCAGGTAATTAATTAAACTATGCTACACTATTTATTCATTTTCTTCCCACTTTTCTTTCTATTTTTTTCTTCATTTCTTATTAAATTTCTCACATTTATTTATTTTCTCTCTCTCTCGATCTATCTATCTTCCTTCCACTCATAGTACTCCAAAAAATGAGGGTATATGTTTAATATTTTCCTTATTTAATTATTTCTTAAGATAATGTATATTTCTTAATAAAAATATTATTGGGATAAGTTGATACATATGATAAAATGATATGTTTGTGAGAGAAAACTTCTATTAAAATATTTGAAAATTAGTTATGAATAAATTAAGATATTATTAGAAAATAGTATTTTCTTAATTTTTTAAGAAAATTAAGAACTTCATTTCTTAACATACCATTTCTTTATCAAACTCAATAGATATAGATAGACAGCATAAATATTTCTTACTCTCTCGTTTAATCATAAATTATCATATAATTTAATTTTTTTAATTTTTATAATAATTACTTTAAAAATAATAATAAAAGTGATTAATCTTGAGTGATATTGACATTGTAAAAGTCTTTATTTTAACAAAATATTAAAATTAAACTCTTTCAATATCTGTTTTTTATTAAATATCTGTGGTAAATAGTGTAAAAACTCCTTTAAAGTGAGTTCATTAATTTATAAAATAAGTTATATTTTATGTTTAAATTTAGTACATTGAGTTATATTAAACAATATCTTTTATGTGCCTAAATATGAGATGTTAAGTTCGTGCCTACTTAAAAATATTTCCAATAAGAATATCAATTTCTACTTTAATTTCACTTTAGAAAAACCCTTAAGAGTATGACACATTCATACATCAACAACTTTTTTTTTTTGTTTTTTTTATCTCTTCTCATCACATTATATCATTTATGATATTTATATTTCTCCATATCTTCTGTTTCTTGCTCTCTTAAGAGTCTATTAGCATTGAAGATTCATCATATTTTCCCTTAATTTATTCATGGCTTAGTATATTTTGTTTTGCAGCACATCCTCCCACAGAAAATCTAGCACAAGGCGACACAGACACCCACTACTCTCAAACAGTGTCCAGCATCCTTAAAAAGAACTCCAGCAGGTGGTGGCCGGATTCACCCTCCGTCAACCACCCCACTGACTCCTTCCAATCAGCTTTCAACAAATGGAAATCCGACACTGACAACCACCACCACTATTTCCACGAGACGGTGGCCGATGGCACCTCGCAGGGGCTCCTCAAGTACATTTTGTTCAACGTCCCTTACTTGCACGCCAACCGGCTCAAGGGCACGGGAGCTTCGTCATACGAGACTAATCACGTGATGGCGGAGCGCCGCAGAAGGGAGAAGTTGAATGAGAGGTTTCTCATTCTACGTTCGATGGTACCTTTCATGATGAGGATGGACAAGGAGTCCATTCTGGAAGATACCATCCACTACATCAAACAGTTAAGAGAGAAGATTGAGAGTCTCGAAGCGCGTGAGCGCCTCCGGGGGAAGAGGAGAGTGAGGGAGGTGGAGGTTTCGATCATAGAGAGCGAGGCGCTGTTGGAGGTGGAGTGTGTGCATAGGGAAAGGTTGTTGCTGGATGTGATGACAATGTTGAGGGAGTTAGGGGTGGAAGTGATGATGGTGCAGTCTTGGGTTAAGGATGATGGAGTGTTTGTGGCGGAGATGAGGGCCAAGGTGAAGGAAAATGGTAACGGGAAAAAGGCTAGTGTTGTTGAAGTGAAAAATGCCCTTAACCAGATTATACCACATCATGAGCCATACACACTTTGTTCCAATGATCACTTTTAACCATGCGTTTGGACTTTAATTAATTAAGGTGAGACGGCTGTGCCAAACATGAAAGGTGTGTTTGTTAGTTAATTGAATAAATTTGTGTAAATATTTAATTCATTTGGTCAACTAGGAACTTGAATTGATCATGCATGTAATAATATATATATCATGAACTTTGCATGGAGGGTGGGGGGTGGTGTGTCATACCCATGAATGTCCTCCTTAATTAATTAGTCTCGACCTCTGCATGTAATAAACATAGTTTCACGTACGACTGGGATAATTATGTTGTGAGACAATATTCTTGTAAGGAAAGTTTCATAAACATTGACTATGTGCGATGTTTGTTGTATTGAATATTTAATTGGTGATCAAATAAATAATACTATGTAAGCAAAAAATTATACTTAAAATAAGTTGAAATATAATTAAAATTTAAAATTGGCGCCGTTGTTTGACTTAGGTGAGTTAATGAATTTCAAAGACATAAACAAGAATCAAAGATTAGATTTGAGGAAATATTTTGAGGAGACAAACTTAGAATTGAAATAAAATTAGTGATTTGCTAACGTTTAGTCAAATGAAGTCTTAGGAAGAATGGTTGAAGGATTGCAGGACTTGAACCAAATTTTTGAAGACATGATCAAAATTGTAAATCTGAAGTGAAGGTGCAAGTGTTTCAATTGAACTCTTATTTTATTTATTGGGATTATTATTTCATTAAAAGTATTGTTTTTTGAACACAAAAAATAAATTATTGAAATTGTGGAGAGCTTTAGATATATTTTGAACTTTGTTACTACTCAAAATAAAATGTGACTGATTACTGTATATTTTTAATGTGAGTTATTTTTATATGTTCATATTTAAGAATAATATTTTATTTATGTAAAGAGTTACTTATTTCACTTTATTTATTATATGTAATTTAGACGATGAAGCATGTTACATTCCCTATAATTGCAAACAGAAACCATCAACATTCTAAAAGACAATAATAAATTCAACATGTCCTCGTAGCCTATTTACCTTTCTGTTATACCTAAAGTCACGTTTAGGAGGAAAATGCATAGGCTGATTGAAAGAAGAAGGGGCCTTGATTAACACAAACAATTTGATAGGACCTACACAAAAGCAGTTAAAGTATAACAGTGGCATTATTATAGAACAAAGCATTTAAAAATATTAGGAGATAACATAAAGAAAATTCATTCAAATTAAGAGTATATACTCAAATTGGTCCTTAAAAAATACATGGCACATCAAGTTGATCCAACAAAGATTTTGGACATCAATCTGATCCCCCAATTTTAAACGAATATCAATTTAGCTCCTCAAACGGTCTTTGAACAACAATTTGGTCCCAAATTGATGCTTATTTCACACTAGAAAAGTCCAAAATTTTGAAGGATCATCTTTAAGACTCATGTATCTTTAGAGGACCAATTTGAGTATTTAATCTTCATACTCTGTTTAAATAAACTTATACATAAATACTTATAAAAAAAGAAAAAGAAAATATAAATTGATCTTCTTCCCTAAGTTAAAATCAACTTATAGTAAGTTCTTCTCTCAGGTATAAAGCTGAAATACATAAGTTGATTTTAACTTATGAAAGAAACTCATTTTATTTTACCGTCTTATATATTCTTATCTAAAGTGCTTATCGAGCAAACAGGACCTTAATGTGTATCAACTAGAAGAAGAAAAAAAGTGAATAAGTCCCAGGATAGGTCACAGAGCCAGCATCCTTTGATATCAATGTCCGAATTGACTGTTAAAGAAAACACGAAACACAACCTCCAACACTCCTTCCTCTCACAAAACACACATCATCTTAATCCAGGAACATAAAATTACTATCAGTAAGGAACCTTTCTCGAAAAGTGTCGGCCGCTTTACTCCTCGCAAAATCATCATTAACCTTGCAGAGGAAAAATTCAAGACATAAATATGCTGAGGTCGAAGTGGGCTAGCTCCGAGCGCCAAAACGACACCGTCTACGATGGGAACCTCGCTGATCATGGTCTTAAACGCGGTTTGCATATTCAAAAGTGAATTCATCAACTTATCCAATCTCTTGGTCCCCACCTTGATATCCCTCATTTTGCTAACGTGCTTTCTCCGAAACGATGGCTTCACCTCAGTTCCCAACTCCATCTCCTGAGGTTAATGACAAATTCAGGGTTCGTGCAAATCGAATAAACAATAATGAATTGAAAGTTGAAATTCAAAATTTCCACTAAGAATTTATAACATACCAGTTGCTTGTACTCCGAATGCATTGCGTCAAATTCGAGGCTCATATCCTGCACCATGCTGCATAAATTAAATCGAAATTGAAGAATGAAATTGAAATTGAAATTCCATGTGTTTGAGGGTTTTGAAATGAAGGAAAAGGACATACGAGGGTATTTGCTGGTGCATGTAAAGGATGAATCCTACGACGTCGTAGATGGTGTGAAAGATGGCGGAGCCGCCCAAGGTATCGGATTGTGAAGATTTTTGCTTAATCAATCTTCGGCTATGAGTTGGCCATAATGTATATGAATTAGTTAATCCATATATTTTTTTTTATAAAAAAATATTTACTATTTAAAAAAATTAATTTATTAAAAAATTAAAAAAAAACATATGAATTAACTAATTGTATAAATTATATTAAATTAATTGATACTTAAATTTACATGCGCATTAAATATACATTAGAAATTTTACTGTTATATATAATAATATTATTTATTTTATAATAATATAATTGAACTATTAGTTCAAATAATTAAGTGTCGTACAATAACACGAAAGTCACAAATTTGACTCTTGTTTGGATCATTAATTTTAAATTAATTCGTAAAACATATTTTTAAAACATTTATGAATGTAATCCTTATGAGTTATACAGATCACCTGATCCATATAACGAACATTTTAAAAAACTTGTTATCTATATTAGATGCATAAGCAATATAAGTGGTGCACCTAACAACACCTCTATGTTCTTCTTGCTGCATAAAGTGAAAATCTATGGCACTATTTAAATATAAAATGATTCTTGGGTCCATTTGGCTGATTGGATGGAAAGTAAGGAAGGAAAAAAAGAGATTGAAATTTAAATTAAACAAAAGGTTAAAAAAAATATTTTATTTATTTATTTTGGAAGTCAATTTTTCTCTCTTACTTTTACTTTCACTTCAACTAAATAGAAAAATAAAAATAAAAAACTCAAAAAAATATTGTTATTTGTGTTTTCTTTTCGCTTTGTTTTTCCACCCAACCAGACACTGTGTGATTCAATATATTGTTTAGTTTAAAGTACGAAAGGGATTTTAATTAAGAGGAGAGGAGAGAAGAAAAGGAAACAAGTCACTCCATTGCATTGTACTCAGAAGGCTTTCGTGGACTATTAAACTTCCTTGTATGGCACCCATAGGCTTCCGTGAACGATTGGTAAGGCAAATAACATTCAATTTAAAAAACATTAAAAAATTGTACACCCATTTCCTGGTTTTTGCATACCTCAACTATTTTTCTTTTCAGAATACTCTATAAAAAAATGAGTCACGCATTCTTTCCTCAGAAATTATATATTATAGATTTCAAATAATAAGTATCCTTGATCATTTCCATATCTACATGAAAAAATCTTGTAGGATTCGAATGGATATGTGATAGCTCCAAAACATATAATTTCTCCCATAACAAACAGCATTCTCATATATGCAATGATATTGCATCCATTATCCTATGTTTAGCTCTCGCTCCATCATAAGTTAGAATTTTCCATTAATGATGGTTTTTTACTCCCATCCTCCATTGATTTTCTGAATTCTACAATTCCTTTCGCCTGTTATCTACGTTTTGGGTTTTCCGACTTCAATTCAGAATTTAAGTTTCATTTCTATATAATTTTACAATTCTAAAACTCTCAAGTTCCAATTTTTATTTTATTTTTATTTTTGCTTCTAAAACTCAATCTTCCAAAAGCATATTATAGCTTTGAAGGTCCAAGTTCGGGAAGAAGAAAAAATTAATTCTACAACTTGGGAATTTCAGAATTGTAAAATCACTGAAATCACTGAAAATCAGGAATATACTTTTGAAACTCCAAGTAAATGTTGAAGGGTGCTAAAAGCAAAAAAGGGGTACAGAAAATGTAATCTAAAATGCTGAGGGTGAATCTCTTCTTGTTACATTGTTAGTGTATCAGTGCCTACCATTAGGCCATTTTTTGGGGATAACGACTCGCTATCAAGGCATTGTACCTCCTGTATACAAACACCTCGTTTTTATATTACAGAGCACGTCTATAACACGAGAATTTCCTGTACAAATTTCTGCTGCAGCTACAACTATAACCTAAATAAATATTTTCCTAAATCCATAAAACAAATATCTTCGAGATAGAAACCAGAAGATGAGGCTTCTTAATCAGCTACTGTCATGTATCGGCAGGCAGCGTTTACCACCTCCTCACTAGCAACACACCACTAGCTAACCTCAATATTCTTAGACACTGTAAATCTGTAATGTCCCCGAAAAACCAAACTTCCTGAAAATCTTTTTGACAATAGGAAGTCCTGATCAATTATCAGTACCAGAATTGAAAAAATCTGTGGACAGAAAAATTATACTACTTACCACATACAACGTTGACCAAAGTTATCCCAGAGGTTCAAATTAAATTGGCTCAGGGGAGTGACAGCATAGCTTTTCCCAAAGTTATACACCATATCGTCTCAAAGCATTGCTCAAGCTTGGCATCACATTATATGCTTGATATGATCTTCTGAGTTCAATAATGGAACCAACCTGGATCAATAAAACCAAGGACTAAGTGAATCTATACAACAGACTAGGAAGTTGAACAAAGCATTTGATGGTTTATGTATTATGTTTAAAGAAAGTCTTTTAAATTTTCAGTACTGTATATAAGTAAGACACTTGAACCAATTCCATTATTTTTTGTAGAAGGAAAACTGTTCAACTAAATCCCCTTATACCCAATGTAAATCATTTATTTCTTTTTTGGGTGATGAGAATAGAAACTATAAATCAGTAAGATACTACCAGTACTAGTGACATGCCAGTTATGGGCTCCCAAAAGTGGAATTACATAAAAAGCAATTCAAGCCAGGGAAGTGCAGCTGGCATGAATTTCTTGCTTGATAATGTGGTGTTACCAATGAGTTTGCATGTAAAGTATAATTACAAGAATCCTCCTTGCATGAGATAAATAACATAATACTATTGTTTTAGATATTTTCACCTTAAATTTGTATAATACTCTTATATTAAATTTTTTAATATGCACTCTTGTAATATTAATATATTATTCAAACTTTCTAAGTATACATGCTCCTACGAGCAAAACTAATTGCAGATTTAAGCATATTCCATATTTCAACTGCTATCTTGTGCATATTGATATGCCGATCAAATCAGGAGGCAATGCAACGATCCTCTGAAATTATCCATTCCTCATCTTTATGGTCCTTTTCTTTTATTTTTGGGCATGTATAAGTATGTCTGAGACATATTTGTCATCTTCAAAACAAAATTAATTGAATAACTGAATATGCATCTCAAAAGAAAATTAAGTGTGTTTAGCTCATCTTATTTTAGAGAAATAATTTCTTATTTTTTGTCTGCTTCATGAGAAAGCTTTTAAAAAAACAAAGGACTGTTTACTTATGTTCTGTTTTAACTTTTAATTACAAAAATGTCCCCTTGCTTTCATTTCATGTTCTTTTTTAAAAAATTTATGTAAGAAACAGTTATTTTCACTGTTTCCTGTACAAACTTTTGAAAGCGAGAAACAAAACGAAACAATGTAAATTTTTTGTAATTAAGAGTAAAAACAAAATGAAAATAAAAAACATTTTCTCAAATAAAATAGTGCCCAATCCCTTAAACAATTGTTACCAAACATGCTACTGGTCAAAATTTTAGTAGAGTCTGAAAACCCAATTTTCTAGATATCAGACATGTTACTTTAATGTCAAAATTTAAGCTTGAGTGAGGACATAGGGAAGGGAGATGAAGTAAAATTTCAAAAGCCTTCATTTGCATCCTGACAAGTACCTGAAAGCTGAGTAAGCATTTTGTATAATGTCTCCATATATCCCGTAAGTATTCCCACGCATATTATTAGAGATGAACCTTGACCTGAAGAAGGTATTATTAGTCACAGCAGAATGAATTCAATGATTAAAGCAGACATCCAACATCTAATGAGTCTTTCAAATCACATAACTGACTTAAGTATAGGGAATAATCAACATCTCCCTTCCCTTTGCAGTGTGGCAACTGGCAAAGAGATAGCATTGAAGTCAACCAGATCAGCTAAAACTGAAATTATCAGATTAGTTATGATTTAGGTGTTTTTCCAATATTTCTACAATTTTCAGTTTTACCAAACTAACAAGATCCTTGACACAGGCAGTAGATAAATTTTATTTAAATATTTAAGTTGAGACAATTCTCCTCTAAATTTCAAATTTTGAATAAAAAATGACTTTAAAAATGCAATTTGTAAATATAATTAAATAAAAACATAAAAGTAGGAAGTGGGTGAAAGAGGTCGATCTAAGCCATTAATTTGGAAAGACAGTTTTCTCCTTCCTATTCAATTGTATTAAACAAAATGCTAGGCTTTCAGAGAAGAGGGATTGGATGCCAAGTGAAAGAATCTTCCTTCTATTGTAGAGTAGATTACATACTTATGTAGCATGACAAAGTCAATAAAAAAGCATAGAAAATGAAATTGCAAAGTAACATAGGAAAAACGACAAAAGCAAATAGGTAAAAAGTCATTCATTGTCATCTTTTATGGTTCAAAATTACATATGACTCCTAACTAATAAATAAGACAAGTCAATTGAGGAGCATCCACTTATCATTTGCATAAGTTCTTACAAATTCAAAGTTGACATTCATCCATAACATTTCCCACCATATGCTCTGGTTATCTTTTAAATTTTAACTTCAACAACTCAAATCAAAAGTGATAAAGTAACAGTTATGTGGCAAGAAAAATACCAAATCCAGATTCTGATATGGTATCACATATCCATGTAATAGTCATTGCACCACAAACCAATAAAACAGATGTCACCATTACATGCTTGACCCTGCAAAAGTAGCAAATATTTTAACAAAACAAAAATATATATTAATTTGACGAGATTTTCCGCCAAATTTATTACTCAGTAAAATTATGACAACAATCAAATAGAATGAAAACCATATTATCAAGCATAAAACAAAACAAAAAAAAAATAGGATAGCAGTTTCATAATGTGCTTATAAAAAAAGGAAATGTCATAATGTAATGAAGGCCAATGACACTGCTATGTCCACCAGTAATTAAGATCATCTATTTTTAAAGAAATCTGTTGAAATTACAATATATGAAAAATCATCTATTTGACCTTACTCATGATATCAACTTGTGAAGATAACATTGGTAGTTCAATTATTTGTTGGATTATTGAAATCTTGCTAGTAAAATATTCTTGTATACAAATTACCTATAAGTGGCAGCATAAATTGAATATGGAAGTGAGTAACAAGCCACTATTAAAGCTTCCAAAATTGCAAAGCCAAATGACATCCACCATCTGAAATGTGCGGAACAAGTGAATAGTTCATTAGTTGAAATTTCTTAAATCAAATATAAAGGGAGATAGCAAAAAAATGTTTAGCTAGAAATTAGGTGACTGCTCAAGATGAATAGATAGGCCCACATATAACTCTTAATCTTCTCATGCCCATCCAGACCTTCTTTCCGTAAGTTTACTAGAGAAGGGACAACATGACAGAGTACCTGCACATGAATATCTTGTATAAATGCAGTTCATAAAAGGCTGAAACATCAAAAAAGAAATCAACCATACACAAGAAAAATGGGTATCCGGTTGAGATTTGAGAACCTCAGTGTTCTTTAGTCTTTACAACCAAGTACTTCACGGTTCACAGTTAAAATAAGGAGAAAAATAATTCTTCTTTCAAAGATACTTATTTACAGAAGACTTATTTCCTTACATAATCTAAAGCACAGAGAGCAATGTTTCCAAAGATCTACTTTGCTTTAAAAGAGGAACACAACTGGTTTCATATATTGATATATATCACATACTTTTATGAACACACTTGCAAAATTATCAAAGAATTAAAAATCGAATATAATGAAAGGAAGTTGAACATCCTTTGGCCATCAAAGTAACAGAAAGTAAACTTTTGCATCAAATATCTGTCTAACAACTCAATAAATAAAGGGGGCATACCTGCACAATAATGGACGCGATTGATTATCTGAGGACTGATCCCAAGCTGGAAAATAGATAGCTTGAGCTCAGCAGTGAAGTCACCAAGTTCATCTGCCAGAAGCTACATGAATAACTGTTCACATGTATAAACTCAGAAAAATATCCAAGCAAAAAATTGCTCCAGAAAATATTGGACTGTTGACCTAACTCAGTTATTAAATTGTAGGTATCCTATCTTAGGATTTACTTAAATTCAAATTGTAAATATCTTATCTTATCTTAGGATTTCTATATATATCTACAATCAATGTTGGAATACATGTACAACTATAATCAATTTTGGAATGTGATTACCATCCTTCCACTACTTTCTATAGCAAAAACACTGACATAATGGTCCAAATTTTCCTTCTCACAAGCTACCTTGAGCTAACACCCAAATTGAGTTCAAATATGTCAAATTTGAGTTTCAGGGCCATTAGCAAATTCACCCAAATATTTCTCCTCATTTTATTTTCTTGCATCCAATTATGGTCCCTTTAGGTTCACAGGAGTTTCAAAACGAATATCACTCAATTAACATTTGCCAATGAGAATCAAAAAGCGTGGCTATGTGTTGTAAGAGCTACAGAGGTTAAAATCAACGCATGGTGCAACTTACCAACAGATGATCCTGCGACAAAGCTCAAGTAGTCTTCCGGTATCAACCTTCTGTCAAACCCCGGAAGAGGAATAAAATAGCCAACGCGACTAATCACAATTAACACAGCCGTTACGAACAGCCTCCTCCGAATCTCGCTCTTGAAAAACGATTCCGCGGCGCCGTTAATCACAGAACCCAATCGCGCAAAGTTCAGAAACCTGTTCCTGAACATCAATGGTTTCAGTTGCAGGGTTCCCGAGTTGTCAGCACTCGGAGACGACGCAAGAATCGCCTCCCCTCCATCGCCGCCGCGTGTCGCCGGAACAACTTCCTTGCTCCTCGGAGCATCGACGCGCACATAATCATCTCGGAGCCGGTCGGAGAAGCTAACAGAGAGAGTCCGGTTCAGCTTCGGAAACAAAGACCGGTTCGGTGCGTTGTTGAATGCGGGGTTTGTGAAAAGGTAAACCCTAGTTCCAACTCCGTTGATGCATTTTACGTATCTTCTTTCTGCATAATTAACGTTCAATAAGAGGCTACAATGCTTTGTATAAATAGCTTCTTCTTTTTTTTTCTCTCTTTAGCGTTAAGAGGAGGAAACTTACCTCTGAGTGCGTTGGGTTTGGTAAGGAAGCAGTGTGGATAGAAGTGATTAGGGGAGAATCGCGTTGCTTCCATGGTTGTTGGACTTGGAACAGTGAGAGTGAGTGTGTCCGCGGCCTGGATCCTCTGTTTCTCGAACTAAGTTACACGATCTCTGGGGGTATTTTCATTGGACCATGTCACGATGTGTGTGCCAACTCGGTACGTGGCGTGGGATGATTGGTTTAGTAGGAGTCGTGGGAATATTTTTGACAAAATTGGGACAACTTTTATTATAACATTGAATTTTTTAAGGGAAATTTTTTTTACGTGTATAGAAAAAAGTGTAAGACAGAAATATTTAGGTTAAAACTTAAAATACAATTTTTAGTCACCCATGTTTTGATTATGTTATATTTAATTTAGTATTTTATATTTTCAAGTAATTTAAAATGATTATTCTAAAATAATAATCTTTTCAATTTTGACACACGACTTTTTTTAAATTAATTCAAAATATAAAAATTGTTTCATTATATTCACATACAGAAAAACTATATAACTCACCTATTTAAATCAAAAACAATCATGAACATGGTGTAAAAATATGTGAAAAGTGATTTCAATGGGAAATTAAAAAGTTTAAAAGAATTCATAATTAATTATTCATTTGATTCTTATAATTATATAAATTTTACCTTTTAATCTTTATACTTAAAATCATCTATTTTAGTTCACACATATTATTTTTAATCATTTTTAGTCCCTATAGCCTAAACTCATAAGGATTAAAAATAGTATGATAATGACTAAAGTGGAAGATTTTTTTTAAAAAATGCATGGACTATATATAATGGTAAAGTTTGTACAGCTATGAAAATAAAATAAGTAATTAAATAATATAAAAATTTTCTATGGTTGCCTGTGATTAATTTCTCATGTGATTTTCATCATATGTTATGATCCTTTTTTGGTTTTGAATATCAATTGAATTTCATAGTTTTTCTGCAAAAGTGAATCTAATGACACAAGTTTCATATTTTGAATTAACCAAAAATATTCAAAATCATGTCCAGTAATTGAAAAGATCAATATTTTGGAAGGATCAATTTGTCCCACTTTAAAAATATAAAAGACTAATTTGACTTTTTTAAAAGATAAAAGAACAAACTAAATATAATAAAGTTGTTGCATATTAGTTATTTTTTCACTAAGTAAAATTTAGATATAATAAGGTAAAATATATTTTTCATCTTTTTAAAATTTTCAAAGGTTGTTTTTAGTCCCTATAAAAAAATTGTCAATTTTCGTGCATCTAAATTTGAAATACACCCTTTTTTATCCTTCAAAGTGTGTTTGGATAGTGCTTTATTCTGGGATGAAAAATGATCTAGATCGATAGCACTTCAAGTGAAATATGGATATTTCAAAATTAGATGGGACAAAAATTGAAAAAAAAAAAAGAAACTAATACTGAACTTTGAAATTTTTAGAGGAACCAAAAATATAGTTTACCCTGTAATATCTCAAATATATGTTTGACTTTAATTTCCATTAGTGAAAAATTTATATTGTCAACATTTAAAAATATCATTGTTATATCTTTTATAGTAGTTATTATAAAATCAAAAAACTTACCATATATAATATAATTATGATTATAAAAGTTAATTATAACTTTGGATGGCAAGGTAAAAGGTCATATAGAATTGTTTCTTCATTTTTTTTCCGGAGCGAATCAAATTTGTTGAGTGAAAAACACATTTTTGCATTTTTGGTTGAGTGACCAAATGGTTGTTAAGCAAAAAAGGCTCTTTGTCATGCATGCATAATGCATAATTGATGGTTAATTGAGTAGACATGTAAGTTATGGTTGTTTGGTGGGATCCAATGTAAGTTATGGTTGTTTGGTGGGATCCAACCTAGTGCTGGAGGAATTAACAAACACAAATAACAATGAATGAGCATAGAAAATAGGTGGCAGGCTAATCCCACTAAAGATTAAGGTTGTTTCATGTCTTATTATGGTCAGTCAATATCCCCCATCACACACCTATTTTGACAAAATCTCTAACTTTCAAAGGGTGAATCATAGACACTCCTCAATGGCTAGGTGATATGTGCTATGTTAAGGGATAGATGTATCTATATATGTTGGTCACTTACACAATGAAAATTTCGTTAGACTTAAATTTACATCTCATGACATGAAAAAGAGATGAGAGTAATAAAAATGAAAGTGTAAAAATAAATATGTGTGACTACATCATCGAAAAGAAGATATATAATAATTGTATACAAAAAGATTGATGTACAACCAAGAAGAAAAGATAACATAAAATTGATTAAAGTGATTTTGACACATATAAAAAAGATCTCGCTTGACACAATGACACTAATGAAAAAAGAGTAGAGGGGGAGAGTAAGAAAGACATTTAAGGAAATGATCAATAAGGATCTCATGGTAAATAATACTAATAAAACTTTAATCTTTAATCAAATAAAATAATGCCAAGTGATCTATATATCTAATCAACTCATATAATAGGATAAGACTTTTATAATTATTGTAACTTTTCTTCTTATCAAAAATTAATTCTTCAACTTCACCTCAAACAGTCAAACAATTAATGTTTTCTTCTTTTTTCCCTAAGAAAAATAAGCTTCTACACCGTGACAGTAGTATATTAAAATGAAGTGTGCGACCTAAAACAAAAAAGGAAGCATGAAGTGTGCCATATTATAGAACCGGTACCTTTGTGCTTTTTTATTATTATTATTATTATGATGATAAATCATAAGTTAACAATGTTACACGGTGAGGGCTCCTATAGCTATAATAATAGCAGCACAAATAATTCAACACCCTGGCTTTATGATGGAATTGCCTCTAGCTAATTAACTTACTGCATACATATACAATATCAGCTCCTTTTGGTGTTAATCAAATCAGGAGCTAGTATGTCCATTCCTTTGGAAGAAATATCTCAGGAGAAGAACTTTGACTCTGAGAAACAACACTGCATTGCATAAGAGCATCTTTCTGATCCGTTTTCTTTTTTGTTGACTCACTGGTGGATACTACTCCGCTTCTCGAGCTATATTTGGGAGCTGAAATGAGATCATGGCATTATAGAACTTTCCTTCTATATCGTATAATTAAGTTTAAAATTTAGGGTACACATTCCATGCACTGAAAATTGTATGTCTTTTAAACATTTTAATAAGATATTGGAATATGATATGTAACATATTTTTCTTAAATAAAGGGCTAGGATACGAGACCTTGAGAAGGTGAAATCTGCAGGCCTAATTGGTGCACTTTAAGATTTAGAGCTTGAACTACTCGGGCTGGAAGGAGGACAGGAGCGCATGCTGCAAAATATATTCAATCTTAAGGTCAAAATGACACACTATTGTAACTTACACCAAAAACTCAAATTTTTTTTTATATGTGAGAATAAAAAATAACATTAAAAATATATAATAATTCACATCTTTTTCAATCAATTGAATTAAACTCTCTTATATATTATACCTTAATATAATAACTTTAAATAACATGATGTGAATTTCATGAATCAAAACGTTGAATTATAACTACATAAATATACATAATGAAAAAGTCATGCTGTCACAAACATACACCTCATTAGGAGGAAATAAAAAAGAGCAAACCTGGCTTGCTGGTTGATTTTGTGCCTGCTTTTTGGGGTAAGAACACGCCAGTACCACATGATCCTTGCCCCGAAACTAAGAAAACAGCTTGCATTCCAGGCCCACCTGTGGCATGTTTGGGCCTTTGACATGATGATCTTGTAAAAAGATTTGAGCACTGGAGTACATATACATATTTTAATTTCAACAAAAGAAGAAAATCAGATATATGAAATGGAAATAATAATAAGTAAAATTATTCAGCAAATAAAGTCCAAATCTGAAAGCGACTTCATTAATTAAATGTAGTACATAAGAATATGTTTAATATTTCCCTCTCCTTCAGCCGTATTAATTAATTGCTATTTGCCTATATGATGTGTGGATATTGCATAGTGCAGAATTCCAGATACACCAGACATTGGCAGTGAGGAAGTTACAATTAACCACTGCATGCACCAATTTTTTTAAGGCACTAGCTCATTATATATATTGGTTAAGGAATTAAAATATAAAGGTTTGAATAACGAATGAAAATATTTAAAGCCTTAAAATTTTCATTTTTTAATGTAAACTCAATATCTTATTGAGAGCATATTTTTCTTAACAAATGGGTGTCGATTAACAAAACCCTGACCTTACACCCTTTTCTTTAATAATGTAAATCATGATAATCATCAATCTACAACTCCAGAAGCTTTCATATGTCATTGCAGATTGATTATGCGTGCATGCGACCAATAATAAGGCATGCTTCATGACATATCTAATTTCATATTGCATGCTTTAGTACTTTTCTACAAGCCACTAAAGTTATCTACATATGTAGGTTTGTGTAACATATTATATATAATATAAGTGTGCACCTTTACAATTTTTAAAATAAAATCAGAGTAACTAGCTAGATTGAGATAATTTTCAACTGACACGTTAACGTCCATCCTTATTTATAATTTGATTTTTTGAGTCATGTTAGAGGGAGCTAGCTGAATTTTGTGCCACGCCATCAACCATATCAATTAAATTAATTAATTAGGATCTGCTTTATATTTGGCCTTTTGTTCTCAACTCAAAAAGAATGTTACCGAAAGTACAAGAAAAAATTTAAAAAAGGTAAAAAAGGCAAGGATTATCTGCAGCGTGCAACGCTAAAGAGTACAGACCCTTTTTGTTTCAAAAGAAAACTGTGTGCAGAGGAATAGTCGAAGTGCAAAAGCATATATTTTCTGTTCGACCCACTAACGCCTAGGGTAGCTACATTTCCTTATACTAAAGTGATTAATTAATTAAAATCCCACATATAATGATAACTTCAAATAGTAGCCTTACACGTAAGTGCCCAGAATGTGACGGCGAATCTTTGATTAAATAAAACTATTTTTACATTCTTAATTAGTAATTTCACTTGCATATAAAGTGTGCCTAACTTATCAGCTTTGGAATATTTGTCATCTCACATTTTTAAAGTACATATACTATTAAAGCTACAGCTTGATTAATACCTAAACCTAACTTAAAGAATGCATCCTTTAATATTATACCTACCATAACTTCTACGCAAACATTGCATCTCCTGAAGCCACAACCAGAGGCAGAGAGATTAATTGAATTACATTGAACAGTACCTGTGACTGTGTTTCCCGTTGATATCTGTGGTAACCGTGTTGCCGCTGTTTTTGGTGGCGGTTCCTCATATGTATCTGTTGGAAAGTTCACACACATACACATATATATATATATATATATATATATATATATATATATATATATATATATATATATATATATATATATTTATCACACAAAATCCAATCAGTGAAGCCAAATGCTTTATATCAATTCAATCAAACATTTGACTTCTAATATATATAACACTAATTAAAATATTAATATAATTATAACCAAACTATATGTTAACCGTGAAATGTGGAGAGAAAGTAGCATTACACCCACATAAGAGTGTGTCTGAAGGGTTATTAGGTTGATTTAGTTATGAAGGGAAAATAGATGCCAGAGATCATAAGTTCAAATTCTTCCACCAATAAAAAAAAAACTAACTCGATAAAAAAAAAAATAATCGAAGAGTGTGCATGATCCAATTAATCTCTAGTTTTAATGAAACTACTAAATTGCTTATTTCAAACACCTAGCTAGAGGAACTAATGAGAGAAGAACCAAAGGTATTATTAATTACTAACCTTGGAGTCGCATGCCTCGTCCAAAACATGAGAGGGTAGCCAGAGCATTCCTTCTTCAAAACCAACTTCAGCAGCATCATCATGAACAGAAGCCATGAGCAGAACAGAGAAAAGATTACACAACTGATATTGATGATTGTGATGAGTACTCGTTCTGGAATGTGAGAGGGAGAGAGGGCTTTTAAACTCCAACTTCCGACCTACAACTCAACTAAAATAACTTGCGTGTCAGGGAGTGCAGAAAATAAATAAATAATAATTTTCTTTTATGTGCCTTCAATAAGAGACACTAGACTTTTTATTTATAGAGATTATTTCTCATCCATATTTATTATAAAAAATTAAAAAACTTAATATATATGATAATTAGATTATAATATAAAATGTTCTATACAACATTGTCTTTATTTAAATTCATATTAATAAATTTATTTATTTTTTCTTATAATTAATCATTTAATTTTATAAACTATTTAATACAGTATTATAAAATGAGTAATTTGATTTTTTTGCAAAGTGAGAAAAATACAGTATAAAAAAAATACACCTACTATCATTAATTAAGAATAATTCACGAGAAAGTTGAAAATTTTAATTAGTGAAAGTAAATTTATTAATAATTTGTACTATTTTTTTGTCAAAAATATTTTTAAAATTATTAGGACTCAGTCATTTTTTTCCAACAAATTCTTTTCACCTAATTTGTTAATGTGTTGATAGAGAATAGTGGTGATTATGCATTTGTGACTTTATATTCCTCAATTCTTCGAAGAGAGAAAAATAGTTCATCTTATTAATTTACATCATTTATTATTTGTTGACTAAAAAAATATAAAATAATAAAAAATTACTAATTCCAAAAAATATTTTAAAGTAGGTGTTATAAAAACACAAACGAATTTATCAAAATATTGCGTTATGTTGCCAAAAGTTTATGGTTGACCGCCATATAATATAATAGACACGACTGGATTTACACTAATGGACAGCATTCAATTAATACCCAGACATGGTTAAAGAATGTATATTCTTAATTGAACAGTGATATCCATTAAAAAAATGAATAGTGATATTAACATATTTTTATTCATTCTTTTTAATATATTAGTTAAAATTATTTAAAAAATATATAATATCGAGAAAGAGACTTATTAAATGAGATAATATGTAAGATAAAAAGTGTATCTTTTTAATAAATTTCAATCAATAATAAATAATATATTTAAAAAAATGTGTTAAAAAGTGTATTTCTGTAATTTTTTAATTAATTATCATCTTGCCTTGCAATTTCCTCTTTATGCACCCAGAAAGAAATTATTATATGAAGGCACAGGTTTATGATTGATCTTACAATTTTTGTTTTGACAGAAAAAGTTTCACCATCAACGTTGAAGTTAAAATTTGAAAAATATTTATTTCATCACTTTTTATTATATTCCCTTTATTACAATACCTATAAAATACTAGGATCAAGCATGCATAAAAAGAATAAAAAAAAGGTTAAAAAGAGAAAGCCTTTGCTAATAAATGCAAAAAAAAATAATTGTAAAATACCAGTAATCAAGATTCTCAATTAGTGTATATATCAAATTCATGAAAGAACATTAAAAAACAGTAGCCATATGATTGTTTCTTGAAAAGTAATTCTCTAAAACATATTATTTTCTATGTTAGCTTTTCAAATGATTTCATGTCAACCCTTTGGTACTGTGGAATAACATCACATGAGGGACATTTCTGTAGTGTGCTAAGGGGTTCGGTAAACCCCTACATCTATTATAACTTGTAAGTTATTCTTAACGTAATATGCTCTGCTGCTTCCTCCATAACCTCATGTTAATTTATTTTGGTCAAAGCCTCTTATCGTTGCCTCGTTGGATTATTTTTAAACAATATATTAGTTTTTGGATGCCAAATTGTTCTTATATATAATAATTAAGAAATCATTAATGTCTAAAAAATTTTGGTAGTCATCCAAAGTTAGCTTAAATTTTCATGAGGGAACAAAATCTGATGCATAATTTGTTGAGGGTGGAAAAACTGGCGCATATGTTATCATCTATATAACCCTTGTATGTACGTATGTGGAAGCTTATAACAACTATTCTTAACCACCTTACCAAATCCTTCCAACATCTTTGAAAGAGTAGCAATAAGCATAAAACAATCATAACGACTTCATCTTCATCAATACAAAGGCTTCATAACACCAAAATGTGTAAGAGTCATTCTCAATTCTTATAACACTTAACCTTGTAAGCAAATTTTTATTTCTTTTGGGTATAATTTCCCTTTTCTTTCACCAAACAAGACACAAAAGTGATTACATTCAGTTAGGTGAGCTTGAGGGATGTGATGGATTGATGATGATGGCATGTGGGGCTCGTGCTTCTGATACAAACTACAAGCATGCAATACCCCTACTCCATTCCTTATTCAAATAAAGTCAATTCATGATTCAGGACAAAGCTCAAGCTTAATCTTTTTTTGTTTATTCAATTCTAACTTTCTAACTTATTTAATGTGCAGGATTTCTGTGAAGCAGGTTGTCAATGCGATCAATGAGCAGTTGAGAACAAACCAGAAAAATAAAAATAAAACGAGTAATTAATTTTTTTTGAATAACTTTCATTATTCATAGTGTATTTAATGTGGCAGATTATGGTTGGTGAAGCAAGGTTCTTATTTTTTGGTCAGGTATGTTGAGAAAAAACAGAAACCGAGCGAATTAAATTGCAGATATCCAAACTCAAGTGATTTAGGTCACCAAAACTCCCATCTCTGATGAGTTGGCAGGTCAAGCAATAAAATTCAACACTACATAATTAAGAAGTTCTGGCAACCTAACTCTGTAACCAAAGCTATAAATAAACAAAAATAATTTACTACCAGGAATTGAGTCTAGCAGAAGAGGTTACTTCTCTACAACGCAGCAAGGTCAAATTTTCATTAAAAAAAGTATCAGACATTTAGTGTTGAGAATCCTAAAATTGACTAAATATAGGTTAAAGGTCCAAGTGGAGAAGAACGAAGTCATCGTAATTGGAGAAGGACAAAGCCCCCGAGTGAAGAAGGATGAAGGCCCAAATTAAATTGATAGTATCTCCGTCTCTTGACCTTCATCCTTCTCCACTCGAGGACTTTGTCCTTCTCCACTTGAACGTTCATCCTGCATTTGATCAGTTTCAGGATTTTCATACTTCAATTCTGACTCGAAAACAA
Source organism: Glycine max (assembly GCF_000004515.6). Lineage (NCBI taxonomy): Eukaryota > Viridiplantae > Streptophyta > Magnoliopsida > Fabales > Fabaceae > Glycine > Glycine max. The sequence continues at coordinate 42,029,330 of NC_038255.2, forward strand.
TTATCACTAGAAAAATACCTCTGAGAAACAAAAATATAAAATAACTGAAAGATTATGACATTATGTTACACATGGTTGCTGGAAAATGCTCTTCGTTCACACTGCTCGTTCGAAGATCAATTAAAACAGTGGGGCACACAGAAATGTTGGCCCACTTAACTAACTTTCCATGAATTTTTTCTTAAGCTTTATGATTGAATATAAGGATGTATATCCGCAAGCTAGCAGCAAATCATGGCAATTAAGTATTATAAACAATATAATAGAGTAATTTTTTTATTAATAAATGCTAGTTGTTAAACAATAGATTGTGTCAAACTATTTATAACTAAATAAACTAAATTCCATTTTTAGTTCTTGTGTATTGTGTGATTTTGCTTTCTTAGATTTCAATTCCACTAATTGAGTATTATGATTGTATTAATTTAATTGTGGTGTTAACATTATTTATGAACAAATTATTGTTTTTTTTTTTTACAATTATAAATAACAAAAGAATGTATTTTCATTGTAAACAAATTAACGACGTAAATATTACTAAATGAAATTAGGATAGAAAGACCTAATTGTAAATAGGAATGAACTTGAGGGAATTAATTGGTGTAATTGGAACATGAAAAATCAAAATCGCTACATAAAGAAACGAAAAATATAATTAGACTAATTAAATTTTAAATCTTGACGAATGGTATCAATTTACATTAGTTTTCATAAAATTTATTGATTGCTTTAATGGTTTGAATTTTTTAATTAAAATGCACTGATTTACACTATCAATTTATTAATTTTTATAAAAATTATACGTAAAATGTTTGCACAAAAAAATTTATATCAAGACTGCGTGCATTCATGAAAATTAATTAAACTTCATTTTAACTTAATAATTAGGAGAAAAGTGACACCTTTTGTCTCTATATTTTTTTTTTTTTAAAAAAAGAATAAGGAAATATGATAGAGGTTAAATAGGAAATGATAGTAAACAATTATTTTAAACTTAGATTTTATATGTGTTTGTAGGAATAATTTTTATATGCAGTTAAAACATAACGATATTGGAGTTTATAATGTTAGTTAAATAATAAAATAGTTAAAAAATATGGAGACGAAAAAATAATCATTTTGAATACAATTGCTATAAATTATAGATTATAGGTAAGATATTACTTTTTTTATTAATATGAGTAATATGTTATTATTACTTTAAAATAAATACTAACTAGTGTACTTGGAATATTAATTAAGAAATTAAAAAAAAGATTTATTAAAATTGTTATGATGTACATAATTTTTTTTAAATCTCTAAGATAAGTTTACAAATACCCGTTTTCTTTTCAGAAAAACTCTCTAGTTAATCATTAAATTCCATTTTATGAACATAGTTGGAACCTTTAATTTATTGATGCTTTATTATTTCCCGTTCACGCTCTGTTACCTGGCATCGCATCAATGGCGAATCACTCAAGCAGCTTCGGCGGTCGCAGTGGAGTTCGAGTGGTGGTCGCCGGCGACCGCTCCACCGGAAAATCGAGCCTGATAGCCGCCATAGCGACGGAGTCATTCGCCGAGGCCGTTCCGCCGGTCCTTCCGCCCACCCTCCTGGCCCCTGATTTGTACCCCGACACCGTTCCTCTCACCGTCGTTGACACACCTTCCAGGTCCTCCTCCTCCTTCTCTTTTCAACTTTCCACAGTTAATTCGAAGCATTAATTTCATTCAAAATTTTCTCGAAGCAATCGTTCTTTCACGAAACAATTCGTCAATTAAAGATTTAAAGTCGCGACCTATGTTTAACTGAATCGCATCTTTCAAATGAACTACGTTATGCGTGTTTTTGTATTTTTAATTGTGATGATCGTTGATGCTTAGATTGAAATGTCTGATTATTTATACTAAGAATGAACGCGTGCTTTTGTTCTGTGTAGCTTGGAGAAGCAGAGAAAGCGTAATGAGGAATTGAAAGCAGCTGACGTTGTGGTGTTAACCTATGCTTGCAATGACACCGCGTCGTTTTCGCGGTTGAGTTCTTACTGGTTCCCGGAGCTGCAGAAGTTGGAGGTTGGTGGTTTTATGCATTTGTCAATGAGAAATGAAGTATGAGTGGTAAACAAATAGTGTTTTATTTATTATTGTTGATTTTTTGGGTGATACACTGATGCAGGTGAAGGTGCCTGTAATTGTGGTTGGTTGCAAGCTGGATCTTAGGGATGAAAGCCAGCAAGTGAGCTTGGAGTGTGTCATGACACAGCTCCTGCAACAGTTCAAGGAAATTGTCACCTGCATTGAATGCTCTGCTGCTACGCAATACCAGGTATTTTGCTTTGCCGCATTGTTGTTTTGTTACTTGGTGATGCTTACTGATGTATGGATATTATATCGTGTTATTAGAAAACAGTGTATCAATTGTGGATTGCGGAAAATGGCGGAAAGTCAATAATCCACTATGTTATAAAGCGAATAGTGTCGCTGGAAAATAGTAGAAGTTGCATAGTTGAAACATGATACATATCAGTTATATATGTATAAAAAATAAAAGTTGTATTCAAATAAATAAAAAAAGTGCATAAAAAATAGCATAATATTAACTCAAAAGTTCAATTGGCTGGAGACTTGCCAGAGATGACAGGAGGATGTAGGATGCATGCCGTAACCATGACACCCATAGTGGCTGCAATAGTGGACAGAGTCATGATCGTGGATCCTTGGAATTTTGCAATGCAATGCAATTATTTAACAACATTGTTAGTAAACAACATCTATCAACCACTGCTATATATAGAGTATTTCAAGGCCATTCATTATGACAATATCTTGCAAGTAAATTAAGCTTCTAATGCTTTTCCCTTATGCCAAAATACAAGCCTATGGTTCATTGAAGGCCAAAATGATCCTTAATCATCAAATACAAGTAGTGAAAAAGATTAAAAAAATAAAAATAAAACGAACAACAGCTAAATGAGTTATCATTTCTCTTTTACAAGTCAAGTGTTAAGTAAGAAATTCATGAATCTATGTAATATCACAGTTGTTTTGGTTTACTTTTATAAGGATATACTCTTGATAATATTGTTATTATTATTTGCAAAATGTGAGTGTCTGAAATTTAATATTAATTCTAAAATTTTAGGTACCTGAAGTTTTTTATTTTGCTCAAAAAGCGGTACTTCATCCGATAGATCCTTTGTATGATCATGAAAGTCAAGCTTTAAAGGATCGATGTGTTAGGGCATTGAGAAGAATATTTGTTCTTTGTGATCGTGACATGGATGAAGCCCTTAATGACACAGAACTAAATGAGTTTCAGGTTTTTGTTGATTTTGGATTTTTTTAAATTTCCTTTTTTTTATTTAATATGCTTTGAATATTTATTGTTTTCAAGTGTGGCCTATTTATTCAAAATGTGCAAATATATCAACAGGTTAGATGCTTCAATGCACCATTGCAATCCTCTGAAATAGCAGGAGTCAAAAGGGTTGTACAGCAGAAAGTACCTGAAGGATTCAACTCACATGGTCTTACTTTTCCTGGATTTATTTATGTCCACAATATGTTCCTCAAAAAAGGGCGTCCAGAGACATTATGGGCTGTTCTAAGAAACTTTGGATATGATAATAATTTGAAACTCATGGATGATTTCCTTCCTGTTCCATCTAAGCATGCTTTCGATCAGGTCATTCATAGCTTCTTTGTTCTACTATTGTGGAAATTCCACTTTTGTCCTCCTGTAGTGATACTTCCTGTAGTGATACTACGAATTAACTGTAGATTATTCAGTCTTGGCATTAACAATAACCAAAAATGTGTCTGATTATTACATTGGGAAGACTAGAATGTTACGTATATGTTTTACTTGTTTGTTTACTGTAATTTTAGCTATTCACTAGTAGCTTAGCAAATATTAGCTGCAAATATTCACTAGTAGACTAGAATGCCTTTTGTCTCCTTTATTTGTTATCTCATTAATTATTTCTCTCTCATTTGTTATTCATATTCCTTTTACCATTACTTCTCTCTTTTTTAATAGGTGTGTAAAATAATTAAGGGTAGGTAAATATGAGGGCATAATTGAGAAAATAGTAATTAATGTTTTGTTGAACTTTTAAAAGGATAGGTAAATAGAAACCAAAATTTTCTTCTACAAGGACAACGGAAATGGAACAGAGTGAATGCTTTTATTTCTTGTTGCTTGATATTGAGATGGAGAGAGAGATGCTAATATTTGGTGGTATTGACTTTATGATGCATGTTTATCGAGTCAAATGGTTTTCAAAGAAGCACAAGAAAGTACGATAGTATGCATTTTTTCCCAAATACTGCATTTCCCAACACTTTAGGTCATCAAGTTATTTCCAATTGTGGTGAAGTTATTTTAAATTTCCTGTAAAACTTTCAAATGATATGAAGTATTTACTTTCATATACATAATCTTACAGAGTGTGGAGCTGACAGGTGAAGCTGTAGAGTTTCTAAATGGTATCTTTCGACTGTTAGATACAGATAAAGTATGTAGTAATGTTTTTGTTATCACTTCCTTGACCTCTATTATGTGCTTTAACCTCCTACCTCTGTGTGTTCTTTTTAGGTGGTATTCCATATCTAATATACTTTTTTTTTTCTATTCACTTCTTTGAACCTTGATACTCTCTAGGATCGAGCCCTACGACCTGCTGAAGTTGATAAGTTATTTTGTACTGCACCAGAAAGGTGAACTTGCTACCTCCCTCTGCCTAAACTTTCCATGTATTGAAAAATAAAAAGGTGAACTCATCTTTTGATTGTCCTTTATATAACCAGTACCTCATTAGTTGCATAACTAAATTACTTTTTCGTATTGTGGATGTAGAACTCTAAAATTGGTTGACTGTCTGTAAGCTCTAGCTATAACTTCAGTCCTAGGAGGAAATTTTTAGATAAGTTGTAGACTCAACAAAACTGAGTAATCATTGCAAAGAGAAGAAACATCCTGTATATCATAGTTCTTATGCTCAGTGAGAATTAATAGACCTTTTTCCTGTAAAGTGTTCAGTTTAAGTCATAAATGTATTGCCTCTTGAAAGCCTTAGCCTTTTATAGGTGTTGGTTGGAGATTTCGTTCAATTCTGTGATGAAGTTGTGATTGATGTTGTTTTTATACTTATGTCATGATTTCTATAAGAGAGACTGATAGGAATTAAACTTGCTTTACAAAGGAAAAAGAAGGGGCAACCTATAAAGTGTAAACTGCAATAGTTGTTTGATTGGGTAATAGTGACGAGTTAGTCATATTCTTTTTGGAATTCACTTGAGTTCTTTGGGGTCATAATTTTTCACAGCTGTAGTTGGTAGTGCTAATTGCACTACAATGGAAAATTATTTTTGGTTTCTGGGCTCTATATTTTTTTAGTAGCCCTGTTATGTAGGGATTTTGGCTTTTTTACCTTTCTTTTAATCCAGCTCTTTTGGACTTGTGTAGCTTCTTTTTTTTTTTTGCCTTTTCTTTTAATTGATTGAGTTGGTTGTCACTGTATTTTAGATTAGTTTATTTTAAGGAAATAACCCTTTTATTTTCACAGCTTCTTGAGAGAGTTTTTGAAAGAGAAAAAGAACAATTATTTTCCTGAAAGAAAATCTTAACCCATCATGCCATTGCTACCGGTGTCATTGTCATTTTACTTACTGCTTGTGCTTGAAAATATTTTTGGTCTTATTGTTGGAGAATGGATAGTTTCAATTACTAGAGATTAGAGAAATTGGAGCCTCCAAAAGGGTGATGTGATTCTTATTCTTGTATGTTGTGATTCCAAGAAACCAGTTAGTTTGAGCCTTTGAGTTTTTTCTTTTGGTGGGGATTTGGGCTGAGCATTGTTCTTGTTAATTTTTTATGCTGCCATATTATTATAAACCCTAAACTGAAACCACTTATGCTACTTTAATTTTATATCTTAGATTCAAGATGGTTAGTCAGTACACTATTAAATATTAATACATATATCCATCAAGTATTTTATTTGCATATTGTGTGCTATCTCTAAATACATTTCCTTTTGAGCCAATTTTTTGCTCTCTTTTTGAGAAAAGAATGGGTAAGAATTTTTCTTTGATAAAAAAAATTATAGAACTTGCTGGACTATTTTATACTGCCTTTACCAGATTTATCTGTAATTTGGTATAAACCAATATTGGTATATCAAGAAGCTTAGAAATCTAATTCTAGGTCCTGTTTGGAATAACTTTTCCATAAGCACTTGTAGGAGAAGAAAATAAGAAGGTAAAATGTATTGAGCTTGATAGAACACTAATTGATAGAAGTTATAAAATATAAATGTTGAACATTGAAATCACATTCCATACAGCAATACACTTGCTATCCCAGAGACGGAAGTCTCCTATTACACAAATACAACAATACAATTGATGTCCCAGAGACAAATGTCTCCTACAGAGAGTTTTCTCTGTCCACAAATTACAAATAACTTCACACTACTAATTACACAACATGCTATCAGATATATACTCCTAATACATAACTACCACTCTGCAATTTCTAATGCAAAACTGTTTTCTAAAGCAGTTATCTGAGTTTCTAATACAGAACTGATTACTAAGCAGTTATTTGTACACATAATTTCCATTTTGCCCCTAACTCTCAGTTTCCACTAGAGCTTCTCCCATAAGCTAAAGTCAACTTATGCATCTTAGCTTTTGGAGAAATTAGATGAGCAGAGCTTCAATAAAACTTAAGTGCATAAGTTGAGTTTATCTAATGGGAAAGCTCAATCCATTTTATCTTGTTATTTTCTTCTCCTATAAATGCTTAAGGATAAGTTTATCTAAATAGGGCCTAGGGCTGATTGATAAAATCAGTATATTGAATACATCACTAACCATTCAGAATATGGGAAGGCAATTCAGGAGATTCTATGTTTGAAGGATTATTTTTACTGTTCCTGCCAAAGTCTATGTTTGTGCAGCATGAAGTTTCTAATTATTTTACTGCATTATGAGAGCTCAGAACACAACCATTTTTCGTAATCCTATGAAGACAGAACGTTACCTTTGCAAACATTACTATTTTACATTTTTTCAGCTGAAGCATATCTGATAGTATTAGTAGTATTGATTTTAATTTTATCTATTTTCAAATGTGGGATGCTCTTTGTATATTATTCATTTTGTTTCCTTCCTTTTCAGTTGTGATAATCTCGAAATGATTTATAGGTAGTTTTTCCACTTGATGTCATCCATCTTAGGTTTGGTACATGGTTGTGAATTGCAGTCCATGGGATGATGCTCTATATAAGGATGCTGCTGAGAGAACTAACATGGGTTACATATCTCTTAATGGATTCCTGGCGCAGGTGGGGTTAACTTATGCTGTTTTTTATTCTTCAGAATGAGTTATTGATATATCTCTTAAATTGTATGATGCAGTGGGTCCTTATGACATTACTTGATCCACCATGTAGCCTGGCTAATTTGATTTACATTGGATATAGTGGTAATCCAGCTGCTGCTCTTCGTGTTACCCGTAGAAGAGCAGTAGATCGCAAGAAGCAAGCAACAGAAAAGAATGTGTTCCAATGCTATGTTTTTGGTTCTAAAAATGCTGGGAAGTCTGCTCTGTTGGATTCATTATTGGGAAGGTGTGCTTCTGAACCAATCACCATAGTCTGTGTGTCTTTAAATATATTTTGATATATCAGTATGTGAATTTCATCCTCTCCTACTGTTTATATATGTTTGGCTTCAAAGAAACAATTAACTCCTTCATTTTTCACAGGCCTTTCTCAAACAATTATACTCCAACAACTGTTGAGAGGTTTGCAGCAAATTCCATTGAATTAATAGGGGTGAGTATCATGATTGGAAAACATTACTGTTATTTAAATAATTTTGAAAAATGGTAGTCTTTCTGTCATGCTTTGCCTCAATTTAATATGCTCTATTACTAGTAAATATAGGAGTCACATAGATGTTGTGGAGGAAATTGGGTACAAAACGCAGTCTTTATACTCACGATGCTGGTGCTTGCTGCTACTATATAGGGAACCAGAAAAACTCTTGTGTTGCGGGAGATACCAGAGAGTGAAGTATCGAATGTTTTGTCAAATAAGGGTTATTTGGCAGCATGTGATGTAGCTGTTTTTGTCTATGACAGGTATTGTGCAAAATGTTTTACGATAATGCTTTGGTACATTTAAACTGTTGGAATGGTGTTTTGTATTCTTGCTTTGCTGTAACCAGCATATTTATGGGTAGTCAATATAAATAATGTATTGAAGAGATGTTTGTATCCTGTGTATTTATGTATAAACTAACTGCCTGAATAAAGTATTTTGTTCCATATTGCCTGCAATGACATAAGATCTCCTGCTGTTTAGGATCCCTTGAAACACCTGCCTTGCATATTATGTTTCCCTATTAGTCATCAATATGGATGTTAATTGCTAATTAGAAACATATGGTAAATACTCAAAACCTTAATCCATGATTAATGATTTTAATTGTATTGAAAATTAATCTGAATTTTAATTTGGCTTGCATTTTTATGGTTCTCAACTTTCTGGAAGAATGAGCATATCAAGTTAAAGGAATGGTTATTATGAGGGGAGCTAATTATAGCCATTCAATCAAAAAGAATGGTTGACATAAAATCTTTCACTAAAATCCCACATGACCCTTTTTCCCTCACTCTCAGGGCTTGCATTGTCTTTCTCTCTTCCACTCTCCCAATCAGCTTCTCTTCATGGTTTCCAACATTTTACCCTGTCTGCAGCTTTCAAGTATTGTTCTTATTTGTCCATATAATTTTATTCTTTTGTCTGTGCTCATATGCTAGGCTTAACTTTTATGAAACACCCAAAAGATTTCATATTGATTTGAGCACTTCATGTATAATGATGCCACAGTTTAAATCCCCATCAATGCTCTCCAACAATGTGAAAATCAATATATATGTATGTATGATGTATGTATATGTCAACCTAACAAATTTACAACATAAACTTGACACGTTCTTTATAGCCATTCTGATGAATATGCTTGGAGGGAATCAAGAAGGTAACACCAGCTTTCTGGAAGGAAAAGTAACAGAATTTTCTTAGAGTTTATCAGTATGCTGGGATCATGGAGACTGGAATAAAGAGATGATGACTGGGATAGTTGAAGAGGGAAAAGGGAGGCACATGAGTGAGACCAAGATGACTCATGTGTTATATTTCATCTTAAAACCAATTAGCATTAAGTGAAGTTATCCAACAAATATATAAGTTGCACATTGAGAATTGAGGTGGGAGATGTTGGACTTCCCAACAATATGGCTTGGCTTTAATTGAAAAATTTAATCTGAGGCAATTTGTACACATGCTATATTTAAAGCAGGAACCAAAAGCTCTCACATCATTGTATGTACTTGTTTTTAGGCAAGGCTGTCATCTCTTGTCAAATTCATGTTATATTATAAAAAAGTGATTCTTAGATACTTGTATTAGTATCACCATACCAGATTTTGATGCTCTACCACATGTCCATTCTGTCAAGACCTTGTGTGGGATAAATTTTCCTTAATTGAACTAATCTAGTTTAATTCATAGTTACGTATTTGGTTATTTATTTTTGGCATTTTGCTCCTGTAACTTAGTTTTGCTTTTTTCTCTTTGTTTTCCAGCTCAGATGAACATTCATGGAAGAAATCCAGAGATTTGCTTGAGAAGGTTGGTAGACAAGGAGATCTAACTGGTTATAGAGTTCCTTGTCTCCTTATTGCCGCAAAGGATGATTTAACTCCATATCCAAGGGCAGTACAAGATTCAGTTAAGGTATTGCATATCAACTCAGTGTCATGACATCATTTAACATATTTTATTGTTATGCATAATTTCATAGTTAAAGCTGCTATTTAATTTCGTTATAGGTTACTGAGGAATTGGGAATAGAGGCACCTATTCATGTAAGTATGAAATTAGGCGATTCAAGTAACGTGTACCATAAGATTGTCAATGCTGCAGAGCACCCTCATTTAAGCATTCCAGAAACTGAGATTGGGAGGAAAAGAAAGCAATACCATCGGCTTCTTCAGCACTCTCTTGTTTTTGCCTCAGGTGAGTTTGTCTTAGCTACCTCTCACCGGAACTTGATGCATGATGCATAAACCAAAAATTTGCAAAAATATCCGTTTTTGTCTTGTTCAAGTGTTGATTTTGAAATAGCTGTCTGTTTTGAATTTACAGTTGGGACTGCTATGGCATTTGTTGGTTTGGCAGCATGTCGTGCATATGCAGTTAAAAAGAATTCCTCTGGTTAGTCATCAAGAAAATTTATAATGGCAGAGCTGACTTAAATTAACTGTTGAATTCGTGTTCAGTATTGGGCACACTAATCTTGGTAACTTTAAGTTAGAATATATTTTTTGTACAGTGTTACTAATTTCATTTATTTTTCTTGCTATATTGGCTTCATATATAGCTGCCAAAATATGATTGTGGTCCGTGTCTGTTTTCAATTTGATTTTCATTGTGTATATTTCAAGTTTAAGTTACATTGACTAGATGTAATTACACTGATGTCTCTTGTGGAGTTTGTTTGGAATTAAATATTTCAGTACTTATTTGATTTGTATAATATGAAATAATTTAATCCTGAAACCTTTTCAGTCAAGTACAGATGAAATTCGATCAAAAATTGTACTCCTAAGATTTAATTTACTTTTAGTGGTTTGGGTTGGCATTTTTGCTTTTATTAATTGTCATTTAACCTATTTTTAATAAAAGTAATAAATTAATAATTAATAATATAAAATTTTAAGTCATTTTAATGTATTTCACATGTATGATCTTTGTGTATATGGGATTATGGGAATCAATCCTAATTCCTAAATGAAAAGGGTGATAAGGTGTTTGATTATCTGATAAGGAGATCATAACTTCTTACGGTAGTTGGTTAAGGGATTTGTGGGCCGCGTAGGGATGATTCGGATATAGACTGGACTGAAGTCGGGAACAAATTCAAATTTCATTTTTTTTTATAATGAAAGAGTTAATTTTAATATTAAAATAAATTAACTTAATTTTTATTATTTCAAACACAATCTCAATTTAGGAAATTATAGTTACTTCCTTATACGTGTACTTTTCACTTGTACGAAGCTAATCAAGAAATATATGCGCAGAAATTTTTACGTGTTTGTAAAATAAATAAAAAGGAATATTTGTAATTCAAAGAAAGGTATATTATTGTCAATTTAAAACTGGAAAATGTTAAGTTTTCATCAAATTCAACGCGGTCAAATTGATTAAATTTGAGTTAGTTTAGAATCACATTTTATCATACGATATAAATTATATGATTTTTTTGGGCCTTTAATATTGTTTATATTCAGATATAAGTTTTTACCCGAGCCTTGTTATTTCTTTATTTTGCATCCTCCTCACAACCGCCTCTGGAAACTATGAAATCGTTGCTTGAATGAAGGAGATGAACATGTAAGACGGCAGCAAATAAGCAATTCTTTTTAACGTCACACATATATGAAATGTGTTCTTATAAAGAGTCTGCCTTTTTTTTTTATCTTCTTAAATGAACGAATGTGTTCCTTTAGAGTGCAAATTCGTCTTACAAGCCACGAAATAGCTAGGTTTTGCATCTCATAAAAGTAGAACTTCCATGCTGGTCCTTAATCTTTCTCATGAATTGTTTCTTATGAATAGGGTGCAACAAAAAAGAATTTTCCATTTGTTCTTCCAGAGTAAAAAGCTTCCACTATAATGGTGAGCCGCATTTAAGATTGATAATTGTTCTCATAAATCAACATAAAATATTTTAGCATGCTATCCTTTTTCACATAAATTTATCAAAAAGTCACTCAACCTAAAATTATTCTATGTCAAATATGTTTAATTATGAAATTCTTAAGTAATGAACTATTAAAAAAAGAGTATAATCTTATATATATTTGAACATACTTTGGATCATCGATTGTTCAAACATGTATTTAATTCATTTATTTGTCACCTTCCAAGAAGTCAGTTAGAAGTTGTTCATTATTTGTGTCTTATCTCTTTTGTATTGGTGATTAGTCTCTAACTTCGTTGACACCTTAACTGTCACATGTCCTCCAACTTTCACCGCACCCTATACCTATATAACCTTTGGATCTCTCTAATTATTGTATATTTGATTCATTCATGTACCTCTCCCACTAGAAGTTTGTTAGGAGTTCTCTCTATCTGTATCTCTTCTCTTTTGCATGAATGATCATCTTCCACCCTCGTTAGCAACTAGAATGTCACAACTCACTCATGCTCTCACCCTGTATTTCCTTGCTCCTACCCCGACTAACAATCAAACCCACATTTGTACTATCTTCATGAGAACCAGATACAATTATCTTTAATTATTTAGACTACAAATCATATTTCACATCTCTAATAGAGATTATACCTCTACCATACAACACTACATCAACAAATTTTTTTTATCTAACTTCTGTAAGGAACATAAAATAATCGCTTGGCCTTCATCATCAATTTTTAATTCCACACCTTGTAAATCTAAGATGATTTGGTTAAAATTATTAAAGTGGCGACTTGCATGCTCATACTTGCAAGGTATATAAATGTTGCTTCTAATACAAGTGATTAGTTAGGAATTTCTTTTGAATTTTTCTCTCCATCTTCTATAATATCATGGCAATGTTTAAAATCTTTTTCTTCTCCTCCTTCACACTCGTAGGCTTTATCTTCTCCATCTATCATTGTTGCACATCCTTGATGGATAGAATGACCCTCATCTTTAATTTCTATAGAGTGAAATCATTCAATTGATGAATTTCTCAATATACAAAGACAACATGAGCAACAACGAAATCAATCTTAATAACCTAGAGCTCTTATGCTATTTGTTATGGTGAAAATGAAAAATAAAAGCAGAGAGAGGGAACACAAAGAATTTACGTGGTTTGGTCAATGTGACCTAAATCCTTAGACAATACAAAGATTCTACTATTTTTGTAAACAACAAATACAACATCGTATATTTTTATATAATAAATCAACCTCTTCATCTTTTCCTAATTTGTAACACCATATCAGAATCTAATTACAAGACAATATTTTGCTTTAGACTTTAAAATGTTGAATCGAGTCATGATTTGGTTAGGATCATTATACATAAAACTCAAGTAAATTTAACATTATGTAATAAAAGAGAAATTATTACATAGTTTAGGATCATCACGTGATTGTAATTTCAATCAATCTCTACATGATACAGTAACTAAATTTTTCATTTTGTGAGAAAGAATCCCTAAAACTCAATTACATAAAAATTAACTGAAATCATAATAATATGGAATCATGTAATAATTTCTCTTTGACCAATTGGTAACATAACTCATCAAGCTATCCTAAAAATAAAAATCATCAAGACTCCTCATACTCCAAGCACAATAAATTACCAAGGGGTGTGCATTCTATCAATATTAGTAACATAACTCATCGTGTAGTCCTCTAGTTGGGGATTGATTTTTGATAACTTGTTCACAATGCAAATATTTGGATTTTGATATCAGAACTTGTTAGAATAAATAATTTTGCAAAATATTTGTTATATATATATATATATATAGTCTAAAAGTTTATTAAAAAAATAAACTAAAAAAATGAGTGCAACTTTTTCCTTTCAAGTTCACCGGCAAGTTTCACGTGTGATTGGACCTTGTCCTATGGCAGCATACATGCTATATATCACCAAACCAACACAATTACACTACCAAAAGTGAAATATGAATGATCAATGTGAAGAAAATTTGTAAAAGATGGGAGAGAACTGGACAAGCGGGTGTGAGTGTGATGTGAAAAGTTAGCATGAGGAGATCTAAAATGTTCTACGTGTCGCAACTCAGATGAGTCTTGGCTTAGTTCAAAATTCCTCTGCCCCCTTAACTTGATTGTTATGGTGTGTTACCCGTGCAATGTATACTAACATGGCACGAATTTCTTGCCAAAGGTTCTAATCCTTTCCTATTCCTTAGCAAGTGTCTTTTGGCCTCTTCTTTCATTCTCAAATCACATTGGTTCCTGAACAAAAGTACACAACACACACTCTTGGAGAGAATAATAATGCATTGCTATATAGTATATACGTTTATCCCGCATCAATTATTTAACAAATTGCAACTTGCTAGTGACTTCAATCATTATATACTTTTAACATATTAGATATGACATGATGGACACAGGGTTGGCAGCAAGGACTATAGCTAGCTCCCTTGCCTATTTTGTTAATTAAGGTGCAAGAAAAAGACAACATAAACTCAAAATTTAGCAACAAGATGACATGGAAATCTTCACAAGCCATGCAGGGTTTCGACACGTAACTTATCCTAGAAGTACTAGTATGTACCAGCACCCTGATCGATTTGAATGAGGTTTTTGTGCACTATGTTCTCTATTGCGTTATAGTACATTTTTTTTCAAAGTGTATGGTCCCCAACCCAATAATATTCCTCCGGGATTCAAAGCATATTATCACTTCCCTTCAAAGGGCACTCTTCTAGGGCCAAAAGAGAACGAATCGGAAGATTGACGTCCATTTTAAGAGTAGGGTACCCTGTTGGCTAGAGCAGGTGAGCAGTATTCAATCATTCTTTTCTGTGTCATACTTTAGAAAACCAAAAAGTGTAGTACTTTGTTTTTTTTTAATTAAATTAAAATTTCACTTTAATTATCATTGATGACCGGTAACATTGATGCTTATAAATTATAATGCGAGTTATTGAATTCAAATTTCAATTTTGATTGAAAAAATATATATGATCGCACTCAAAGTACGAGAGCAAAATTATGTTCTGTATGTTGAAATGTTTAAATGGAATATTAAAGTAGCAAAGTGCTTGATGACATCAATTCGTTGTGCTAAGCCCATCACGCTCAGGCTTGAATGATGAATCAAAGCCCAATTTTTTTTTTTTTAAAATAAATTAAGAGACCAAGATATCTTTGTTGTTGGTGCAAATTCCGTACATGTCCAGCCACACTGTGCAAAGATTGTAGACGACAATTACATGGTTAAGTCCATGTTTGGATTTGCGGCAGCAAGAAGTTAAAGACTGCTTTATTACATAAGTAGGGATGGTGTTGCTTCTTGAAATGTAGTTTCCAACAATCGTTATGGCAATCCAAACATGCTATAAATTGATAACTTTGACAAATCTAATTTCCAAATTCACATGGACGAACGCTAAAAAATGGATTAGTAATAAGAGTGATGAAGTCATCGTATTTGTATTGCATTACTTTGGTATTTACGAATGATCTAGCTTAATTGGCTAAATAATGTGAGTTATTATAAATCTTTTTACACATGTATTTGATTTCTATGAATAAAAAAATACTTTAATATTTATTTACTCCTACGATATATATATATATATATATATATATATATATATATATATATATATATATATATGAGAAAAAAATTAAAATTTTATGTAGTTAAAACAGAGAAATGTTAGTAATATAATTTTTTAACACATTACTTGGATTGTTCAACCGACAACTCTCATCCTTCATTTAAGAATTTACGCCTGAAGGCATAATACTTGGTAGATTGTGGATCATTTGACCAACTCTTCCCCCAAGGCCAAGTCTTATCCATCCAACTTTACCCTGCTAGAAGAGTCAACTCACACTTAAGTCCTTAGGGCCCAACATTTAGCGACCTCGTTGATCTTTTAACTAAACCCACGGAAGCTCTTCACCCCATAGGATGTCTCACTAACTTAATCGAATTCACATGGACGAGCGCTAAAAAATGGATTAGTAATAAGAGTGATGAAGTCATCTTATTTGTATTGCATTACTTTGGTATTTACCAATGATTTAGCTTAATTGGCTAAATAATGTGAGTTATTATAAATCTTTTTACACATGTATTTGATTTCTATGAATAAAAAAATACTTTAATATTTATTTACTCCTACGATATATATATATATATATATATATATATATATATATATATATGTGAGAAAAAAATTAAAATTTTATGTAGTTAAAACAGAGAAATGCTAGTAATATAATTTTTTAACATATTACTTGGATTGTTCAACCGATTCTACCCCTATGGGGTCAACTCTCATCTTTCATTTAAGAATTTACGCCTGAAGACATAATACTTGGTAGATTGTGGATCATTTGACCAACTCTTCCCCCAAGGCTAAGTCTTATCCATCCAACTTTACCCTCTTAGAAGAGTCAACTCACACTTAAGTCCTTAGGGCCCAACATTTAGCGACCTTGTTGATCTTTTAACCAAACCCACGGAAGCTCTTCACCCCATAGGATGTCTCACTAACTTAATCGAACGAGTTTCATATCCGGGTATCCTGGGATTGTACTATCAAGCACAAATTTAATATTATTGGGATGTGACAACAATACCAGGCGACGCACCACATATGTAACATGTCAGATACACACAACACACTCGTACCTCTACGGAGTTGACAAGACTGCATGCACACATATGCGTGACATACAAGACTCAATAAGAGAAAGACATGTACACAGAGCTGTTGGAGAATGTAACACTGCGATCAAATCACAACAGAATGAAAAGGATCCAAAGACTATGTAGGTATGTGATTGTACAGTTGAATACGACTTAAAGGAATTGATTGATACTATTTATACCAACAATATACATCTACTTTTCGGTAGTCTATCATTTAAGAACTTCACAGTTAAACTGACTTAGCTTGAAATAGTTATGAGATGGATGACCTTTTGGAAAATTGATCATAAAGCATGTGAGTAAGGACAAAGCATGCTGAAAAGTTTCATGTTGGTCTCTGAAGACCGTCATTGATCCTAAAAGAAGTCGAAACACATTATTGAGGTCTTGAAAAGGACTACTTATGAAAGATTCTGACCAATAAAAAAATTAAGTTAAATGTCATGGTACATGAGCCGTCGAAAAATCAACAATTAATGACATTATAGGGAACACCACATATAAATAGATAAGGATCACATGGGTACTCCTCAAGTTCATGGTTAGATAGAGTTAGGGAGAGCGCTGACGAAGGCTTAAGCTTAAGACACTTTGTTGTCTCTCTTTGGTGTTATTCGATGTGAATACTATTCTTATTAGTTGAAACTTATTAAAAATTAGAAAAGAATTTGGGTCTTGCATCTTATTAAATCACTTTTCTCATAATTTTATAATTTAAAATAAATTTTAATCGTATTATTAATATTTCCCTAAAAAAATGAAGAGTAACCAGTAAAAGCAGTTGAAGTATATTCATTATTAATATTTATATATCATCTAATAAAATATTTTTAATGGTCAAAGTTTAATTTTCTTTTCAAACAGTAGGGAGTTCATTTTCATAAAAAGAAAAATGTCTTTTCGAATACAGAGAGAAAATGATATCAAGAGGATCCTTGCCAAGTATTTGATGGAGGTGGGGGCCCAAAGGATACTCTTTTGGATTCTCTAGATAGCATCGACTTATTGGCATCCATGAAAGATAAATTAAAAAAGAGAATCTGGGTTTGGGGAGACCATCTTATGAGCCATTTTCGTCAAATTATCCACGTAATATCGATGCCAAAAATAAGATAAGAAAAGAAATAAAAAAAAAGCGATAAATCTACCAAAGCGAGCAAATAAAGCGAACTCCTCGTTTTGCTCAATTTCTTTAGTTAGTTATAAATATTTCTAAAAATATTTATACAAGCTTTTCGAAAATCAAAGAGTAACACTAACACATGTAGTAGTATTTTTTACCAAAAATTTTAATTGTTTATCGTATTAAATAATCTAACAAAAATAATGTGATGTTTTTATTACTGTAATTTATTTTATTTTTTAAAGCTTGAGAAAGTTAGACTTCTACCTTACCTATGGAATTATTTTTTTAAACTTTAGAAAATTAGATTTTCACGTTACCAATGGAAACAGTTTTGTGGAAAAACACAGCACAAAAAAAACATTATTTATAAACATTATTTCTTAGAAATTTTATTTTATTTTTAAAATAAACAAAACATGAAAAGCAAACATATCTAACTTCAAATTCTTAAGAATCTAAATTTGTTTCATGTATTAAACGTTCCCAAATTTGAGCATATTTTGGTTTGAATATACTGGCCTAAACGTTCTCCAAATGTGTTAATATTTATGTTAATATATTCTGTGTACATTTCATTTTTAATTTATATTACTTGTTTATTATTACAATTGAGATACTTTATTTTATTTTTATTATTATATATTATATTTTGTGATTTTATAGTACAAATGAGAATCCATATTTTTTGTTATATAAAAAATATTTTGTTTTAATAATTTCTTACATTTTTATATGTTAAAAATAAGTCTACAGTAAATAAAAAAAACTGATGCATGAGTCCATTTTAGTCCGCTTCCGCGAAGGATTAGGCTAGCAAAATTTCAACCCACCGTTAAAATTGGCTCGATCTAACTTCTGCAAATTGTATTTGCTCTTGATGACAATTCTGCGTGGTACTACACAACCTAATTTATTATACATATATTTTTAAAAAACTTTTGACCTTGAGCCATAGCTAAAGTGAGTTTTCCCGTGAAAATTGTCACTGCTTGGGTAATCTATTCATTCATGATCATGATAAAATTTGGGTGAAAATCAGTGGAGGTCTGAATCGACTCATGTTGAAGAATGAGCTGATGAGTTGTGTACACCTATACAAATAATAACTTTACAAATTTAATGAGTTTAACTCAATTAACAACACACATTATGTTTATGAAAGATAATATGTGTTTGATCTTTGTCAAATATACTCTTTAAAAAAGATAAAGAGCTTTATGTTTGATTAAATCTTGAAAACGACAGAGAGTTTTAAATTTGACGTATTAATCTCATAGTCAATTCAAATAACTGAAATCGAAACTTGTGAAAATATGCTAAGGTAGTGCTGGAGAGCTTAAATCCTTAACTATGATGATAAAAAAAAATAACTTTAGAGTTCATTCCCATGTTTTATAGATAATTAAATATTTATATTTGGAGTGATTGATTAAATGTATTAGATTTAGATATCTTAATTATAAAATATAATAAATAAGATATATTAAAATTAATATATATATATATATACATATATATATATATATATATATATATATATATATATATATATATATTAGTAAAGGTGATTGTGACATGGCTTGGTTTAGTTTTTAAATAAAAAGTCATGATTTTTTAAAGATGTGATTTAGTTTGATTCAATTTAAATGTAACATTAAATCTGAATCAAATCAAATTAATCCCTTTATGATTTGGTTCAGATTGATTTCATGTTTTTCTTAAAAAATTTTAATTTATTATCATTATTTAAATCTATCAACTAAACTTACATAATTATAATATATGTTATATAAATTTAAAAATTAATTTTATTTTTATTAATTTTTTAAACATATTTTAGTTAAAAATTATTATCTTCACTTCTATTTAGCATTAATATAAAATAATATCACCAACTTTTTTTATAGTATAATAGTAATTTGTGAATTACTTGATATTTATTATCATTTTTTAACAATATTAGTAACTTCTTTTTAATATAAAAATAAAATATACATCTTGATTATAAAGTAAATAAAAAGTAATAATTTGTTTAATAACTATTATTAATTATCACAATAAAAATAAATATAATTATAATATATGATATATTCTGTTTGATTTAGTTTTTTATAACAAGATATGAAAATCAAGTCAAACCACAAAAATATATGATTTTTTAGATTTTTAAGTTTTACAATTTTTTATTTAAGCAATTTTTAACTTTTAGTTTTTTTTGGATTGATTTAGTAATTTATAAACGATTTGGTTTGATTTTAAACATCTCATATTAGACAACAATAGACTCTCAGTTTTCAATTTTGAGATGAAAAAAATTAAGAAAGATTTATGAGTTATGATGATAAAGGCTATACATGTAATATTAGTCTTTTATTTTAAATTTCATATAAATTAAATAACTTATATGTATGGAGCAGGTTGGACAGACCTACACCTACTCCAATAATTTTTGTACGTATATATTCATATACATATCTAAATGTAGCATTTGTTGCAAGTATCTACTGACTAAAATTTAGATCATTGCAAAACACTCCCAACTAGCTATGGCAGCATACGCATCTTTTCTCCGTCTCCCTCCACACCTCCCTTGAGAACAATGAATAAAGACCATTCAATCATATTTAATTTTAAATAATCAAAATTAAAAAATAAATATACATAACCTTTTTAAATAATCATATAATTATTAACTTACTTTTAATATTGATCGTCTATGCAATGATACTTGTATGGTTTAGATTTATAATTTTTATATTTTTAAAAAGGGAATTTTTTTTCACCATCTGTACGCAATTTTTTCTTATGAGAACATATTCTCACCTAATACCCTAGCTATGTATGTGCTTATGTCTATTTTAGAATACAAGTTGATGTTATTGGTAACCATTATGAACTTCTCACCTTAGTTCCTTGCACGGGAGCTGGTCCAGGCGGGGAGGAATAAACATAGTGATCCATGAAACAGTTACATATTATCTTGGTTTAATTATTTATTTGATTTTTATTGTTATACAAATTTTATTTTTGAATCCTTATACTTAAAATTCATTCATTATTTTAATTTCTAAGTTTAGACGATAGAAAAGATATTAAAAATGTTATGTATAAGAATTAAAAAGAATTAAATTACTATATGCAAGTATTAAAATGAATGATTTTTAATTAAGGATTAAAAAGTAAAATTTGTATAACTATAAAAACTAAATAAATAATTAAACCATCCTGTATCCAAAATTGTAATGAAAATTATATATGTTGGAAATTTGTGGGTATCCTAAATTGGGTAAAATAGAGGATGAATCATGGATTAAAAACATGTATAGACCGAGTTCCAATACCTAGGTATTGTGTCCAAGGTTAAAATCCAAGTTAATTTATGAGTCCATATATTTAGCATGTCACACTTTCTTCAAGTCTAATGCCAAAATTCCAATGAACTTTGGGAACATAAATCTCAATCACAAATTAATTTGTCAAGAATGATAGTGCCATGGGCCGTGCCCTTGCTTTGTATATATGGTTGTCTTCTTTTTATTATTTTTGCTTTTTTTTATCTATCTTTTAACGTAATTATATAAAAATTAAGTGATGTAATAGTTTTTTTTATTCTAATAAAATAATTGTGAAATTTTCTATTTTATCCCATTTTCTTTCCGCTTCACAATAAATATACATATAAATTAATTAAAAATTAAGAGAAAAGTAAGGATATAATTGATAAAGGAGTAATTAATGTGATTGAACTTTACAAATGACAAATAAACAAAAACAAAAATCTGACAATTGAAAAGGAATGAATGGAGTATTTATTAATCACTTGTGAAATTATAAGTCTTATATAAGGCCAATTCAATGATGAATGAGACTCAAAGTAAATTTTAAGAGATTTTTTTTTTACTTTAAATGTGAGTTACATATTAAGTTTTTTTAAAAAAATATGTGATCTTTTTTATTTATAAAACTAATAAAAAATATTTTTTTATTAATAGACCTAAAACTTAAACTTTAATTATTTTATTTTTAGATAATCCATTACACGACTTAGCACATGCAAATTGTCCCTATCAACTTTCCTTGAAGGCATGGGCCATGCATTTAGCTCAATTAATCAACTAGCCAGCTACTTGGGGATATGTCTCAAATATGCTTAGTGTAATGGATTTGATCTAGTTAAATTGCAAACCCAAAACGAATTCAATCCTTGCCTCTAGGGCACTTGAAGCTTTTGAAGACATTACATGACCAAATGGAATGTGGATTAGGCCTACGATGACATGGATCCAACATTAGAATTGATATAAAGCGAGTGAAAGGACTAGATGGTATTAAAAGTTCGGAACATGTGGCAAACAAAAGAGTTGAGCAGAGTAAGAGCTATGAAATAGTGTTACGTACGAGTGGAAGACCACACACACATATATATATATATATGCTGGTGGGGATACAATAAATACAACTTTTTGCGTTTGGAATTGGGGAGACTAAAAAGAATAAAAAGACTTATTTTCTCAACGTGTGCTTAAAAGTTGATGTTTATGTGTGTGTGTGTGTGTTTTTGTTCATGCGCTCCTAGCCTCCTTAACACGTCATAGTTATGTGTGTTTTGTCATCCACACATGGAAAACAAAGAAAAGTCCATTTTATATAGCTGCTATCCATTATCTATGGTAGTTGTAGACACGGATCTTGCACGAGGGGATGCAGTTTTAGCTAGGGTTGTCAAATTAATGATGGATAGGATAATAAAGCTTTTAGCAACCAGAACATATGGATGATTCATTCACAGCTTAATTAATGACTCGACGAGGAAATGCTTAGTTCTTGTTTTCTTTATTTCTTTTTGGCCAAAGAAAGTGTCAATTGTATTTCTTGAGCTGTCTCCTGTTTGGGTTACGGTTTATTTCTGTCCAAGTTTTTGGGTGTATCCGATGGAGGGAAGTGTAGGATGTTTTGAGATTTATTCATTGAATTGAAATGATAAATCCATTTAAATATTATAAATAACATAGAAGTTTAAATGTTAATTAATATGGTTAAATATTATACTTAAATTTAAACGTTACTGTAATTTTGAAAAATAAAATTATAAAATAATTCAATTACTTTACAATTTTACTCCAAACAAAAATAAATTGTTATTTTCACAATATTTTAAGTTTATAAACAATACTTTAAATAATTTAAAATATACAAATAATTAAATAAAAGAAAACTATTCAAATCAAATATTCATTAAAAATATTGCTTTAATCAAAATATTACTTTCATTTTTCCAAGTAATTGAGTTAAATTATACATTTATACGTAAAATTAACTTAAATAACTCATACAATGTATAGAATAAAACGTAGATAATGTCCCAATAGAAAGGGATTAGACTTGTGAAGGATTCCAACATTAATGTTACATTTGAATATTAAGTAAGTTACAAGTTTGTTAATTACGTTAAATTATTCACTAAAATAAGTTATTAATGTATTATTGCCGTGAGGGATGCAAATGTTAGTTCACTTTATTTGAGTGGTTTTACTATGAGATTTTTCTTTTTGATAAACTACTGCGGGAGATGCGTTGTTAGAATTATCTGGCAAGGGATTAGCGTTAAAAAAATATAAATACTTATGCATGCGTTGAAAGAAAATGCTTTATTAAAAAAAAATGCTAAATTTTTCCATTCGCCCCAAAGAAAGAAAGAGTTCGAACTTTCGGCACAAGTAGCTAAACAATATTTCTTTTTTGGACAATGATATGCTTGACTATATGTTTATGTTGTACACTACAAGTTGGGTTAATATTCTTTTTGAGCAGAACAAATCAGCATGTTTGAGTACTTCAACTATATAAATACGTGATCACACAAACGAGTTGTCAGATCATATATGTTACCTACCTACTGGATGAAAATCATCAAACGATAGACCAAACAAAACCACATATTCAGAAACGTTATTTATATATGTACTCCTATGTATGAGATAACGAAAACTATAGTTAGATGAAAAAGATTTGTCCCAGCACAATATCTGTTGGTCCTATCACTTGGAGAGCCTACAAATGTAATTTATCTAATGAATTATATTGTGTGTATGATAATGTCAAATGAGTCATGGAATATATCTTACAAACTAATCAAGTATATATGTCATGCCCATGACAATGCTATTACGGAGTCTTTTTTGCCATCATGTAAGGAACATTTGTTATCTAGAATCTGAAATCCTGTATTTTGGATGTCTAAAAGCTTCCGGGTTCTTTTATTCGACATCCAAGCTAAAAATCTAAAATTTGTATGAGTGTATGATATGATGTGTTGCCAAAATATGCTATGGAATTAATGCTCGAGCAATAATGAAAATTTTATCATTTGCTCTAAATTGAATGTCAAACGATAACCGAAATTATATTATTTGCTTTTAATTGAATGTTCAATAACAGAAAATTCTGTCACTCTTCTCATTTATTAGAAACAGAATATTGTGGTAATACTTCTTCTATTGATGAATATTATCTTTTATGTATCACAAATGTATTCAGTCTCCCGTGGATAAAAAAGATGTACCAAGTCTGCCAACATTGGCATGTAATTTAATGAATAAATCACATGTATATTCTAAATCTAAAACCCAAAGGTATTTTTCAAAACAAATAAATATATGTATAGAACCGTATGAGAAAACATCAAATTGAATAAGTTATTTATTAACAATAAATAAATAAATATAAATACAATCATATCATAGAATCAAGTGCCGTTGTACTTAAAATTCTTTAGTTTCATGTCTTTAGTTAAAGAATCATGCACCAATTATTAACTTAATGTTAACATATTCAATGAGAAAATCTAAAGAGAAACTCCGATTGTATTTAAGTCATCATGAGCAAATTAGATATACAAGCTTCCAAGTTCCAACTCGTGTTTTGAATAGGCCAACTCTGCAAATCCCTGAGCTGACACAATGCACCGAAGAATCAAATAGAAATTGGAACTAGGATTTGAAGATAAAAATGGTTATGATGCCAAAGTCAAGCTCTATGAGGAATTATAGAAAGGAACCCATTTCCCATATATTTTTATATATATTTCCTCCTTCTCAAAATAATAGTTTTACACAGATCAAGCAAAAATAATAAATAGATAAAAAATAATAATTTTATGAAATTAATCTTATATCATGATTAATTTATTTATAATTTTTGTTATTTATCATTACTATTATAAGTGAAAAGACATAATTAATATTATATTAAAAAATTAAAATAATAAGTATTTTGAGATAAATTTTTTTGTTACTCAATAATTATAATAAGATGGAGGAAGTGACTTATTTTGTAAGTTATTAATTAGTGATCCATCGAATTCTATTGAACTTTAAATGCTTATTAAATACTACACGGTATTCTTACACTTATATGCACAATTATTTTCTAGCTTCTATACCGTCTGTATCAGATCCATCTGCAACTGTGAGGTGCCATAAATATCTGTCCACCGAAAATATTTAACAATACAACTAAGCCTACAAGAAGTACCGACCTTGATCTTCTCATAACATGCTCATAACTCAAACTCATAACAAAGAATGTAAGAGTATAGTTAATTTGCAGAACTACTGACTAATGTAAATTTCATTCTGTAAAAGCTGAAACGACATCGTGCAATAAGAAATGGCCAATACCAGACCAAAAGGAATATCCTATGAAAAATGCCATTTATTTAACAGACAAAGTCTATCAATCACTTGTTGGTATAATCTGTAAGTATAATAAGGGGAAATTCAACTATATATTAGTCTAAACATTATACATATCTACTCTTTGATATGATGTATTAATAATATACATGAATATTATATACTCACAGAAATGTTTTTCTTTTCTGGTATGAAGCATTATATTATTAGTACAGACTAACAGTGTCCATATTAATAATTTGATTTTGATTAGACAAAAACCATACTAATAAATTAAGGTCAATTCAGTTCTAATTAACAGTCTCAGTATGTGACATTTTGCGTTCATAATGATAATACAATGCTTGCGTAGTGTGCTACATTTCTTTTCTTTTGGTACACCCGTAGGTGTGAAACCACAGAGGCAGCACTTTCGTATATTCCAGAATCTGTCTCCTGAATCAAATCCAGAAGATAAAAGGGAAAAAGAAAAAAGAAAAAAGAAAAACAACCTTTCTCCTTTAAACCATCTTTGGCAGATATTAGCCTTAGTACCTTCATGTCATCATGTGACAAAAAAACTAGATTAAATTTTCATTCTTTCACACCTAAGAATGTTACATTCGGATATGAGTCATGCATGGAATGCAGTGTAAAAAGAAACGGCATGGACAAATGGGGTGTGAAGGGAGAGTGTAATAAATTGAGTGTGAAAAACTCGTCAGGATCAATAATTTTAAGGGACATGGTAGCTAGCTAGTTGCCCCAAAGATTTTTGCAAGGGTGACATGACATAGTGAGAGATTATGTGCTAAAAGGACCTCTATATATATACCTTACAAATAAGGTTCCTAATGCACATGATATTAGGGACCAAATGATGCATGTGATGGTTGAAAGTTTCGTCCACTGTCATCCAAACCCTCAACAAAAACAAGTTAACGTATGGATGACGAAAGTCCACGATTAGGCACTGCCCTCCCCCGTTAAAAAATGTCACACACACACACACACCCAACTTCATCTCTAATCCTTAACCAAGCTGGTCACATCAACTCACGCAATGCAACTAGCAAGAGGGGTATCATACTTTGATCGATGACATAAGAATTCTTTAATAAAGGAACCCAAAGTAGGGCCATGTTTTGCAATTTACAATGTGTTGATAACATGATGGTCTGAGAGGAGTGGCAAGGCCATCACATGGGTGATACTACGTGATGAAGTCAGTCCACGTTACTGTTTTGGGGTCCCTCCCTCCTTTTTGATAGTTACCGGGCATTGGTACTAAGGCCGTACACCCACAACTTGTTTTAGGTTTTCTCTTGAACGAGGAGGTACGTGCATCAATTCTTTTCGTTTGCCTTTTTGATTTATTACCATATTAAGAAGCCATGCACTTTTATCCATCCCTAGTTTACTATGGAGGGCGTGGATTAACTGATACGAAATTGTTTCATCAACTTAATTGGTGTCTCTAAATACTGGGATCACATTGATGAAGAGCTTTGATGTGTGCAAAATTGTCTCCCATGAATGATTGAAGTAGTTCTTACAAAAAAAAAAAAAAGAAGAGGATATCCCTCACTCACTGTAAACCCCAACAGTTCCACGAGCAAGATTCCTAGCCCACCCATGTTGCTCAACTGACACTGTTGTAGGGAATACATCATCCCGCCATGTTTTGCTCAATTATGATCACCAATAGTTTTCAGCATTAAACAAATTATTAGCTGTGTGGCATAGGTAATATGCATGCCATTGATTTTGGATGACAACACACGGTTCAAGAGTTAAGAGGACACGTCGATTGTTGAGGAGGACTGAGATTTTCTACCCAATTTTCCAATTGCTAACAAACATGGTAGTGAGTGTTATTGGATAGGGATTTACCTGTAATAGCCACTGTCATTAGACTAGAGACTCACGTGAGACTTTTAATATGCTCAATTTGTAACAGGATTTTATTACCATAATCATTGTCAACACAACATCGCCTTATTTATGAGAAAGAAAAGGACTACCTCACTTCTTCGATCGACTTCCACTTCCACGAGAGAAAAGAAAAATCAGACAAGAACCGTGACAAAATAGGTAACCAATGTACACAAATGTTTCTGTACTATCTCCCTTTAATTGTGCTAGAGTATTTTTCTCTTTTTTTAGAAACTACATATTTTTTTAGGTAAGTAAAATTATTCCAGACAACAAAACTTCTTTCAAAACTAAAAGTTGTTGATACAAGAAGTTCAACTCTTGTGTTTTTTAATTAAATTCAGAGATTTGATCTTTAACTTAAACATAAAATCACAACATACATATAACTGAATATATCATTTTACTTCAAAATAGACTGATTCAATGAAAGAGAAATTAATTAATGTCAAATAAAAAATTTTAATATCTCCTAGTTAAACCAAAAAAATATTTAATGTTCAAATCAAGAAAATTGTATCTGTAGTTTATTTTTTTATCTTAATTATCTAGTTGATGAGAAAAAATGAAACCTAACTAATTCAAATTTTGAAAAAAATAAATAAAATCTGATAAAAATTCGTCAATCATTTATATATTCACATGCTCGATGGTTTTGCGAATATATACATAAAAAAAATTACACATGAAATTAAATATGGTGCGAATAATTTGATGTGATTATGTCCTGATTGGAGTCCACTGTTTGGGTCGTAAATTATACCCCATGCCTTGCTTTTCCTTCATTTTCTTTTTCTAGCGTCTGTTAAGATAATCATAGTTTGTAATTTTGCGGTCAACGAATAATATGCTTTCGGGGCATTCTAGGAACAGGAAAAAGTTAAATAAGCAAAAAAAAAAAACAGAAGTACTCAACCAAAAAAAAAAAATATATATATATATATATATATAACAAAAAAAACAGAGACAAGCACCGCAAAGATTGGAGCACAGAAGGACGATGTCCAACATAACTAATAACTATAATAACTAACTAACATTAGGACATGCATTCAGAAATTTGATGCACCAGTCTTCCAATCATAAGGGTGGTCGAAATCCTAAAAAGAAAAATGAAAGAGAAGAGTGAGGGATAATAGTAGTAAACGAAATTCTATTCGGAGACAGAGAGAAAACGAGGGAAGCTCAAATTAGCCAAGGCATCACCAAAAATATCTCTTTTCCCACTTTCCTTGCACCTGCTTGGTCTCGCCAACTTTTTCACTCCCATCCCATCCTCCACGTTCTCAACACACTCTTCCTCCTCCTCCTCCTCTGCCCCAGTAGCAATATCCTCTTCACCACACTCCTTTTCTTCTTCTTCTCCTCTGTTCTTCTCACTTTCATTTTCTTCTTCCTGTTGTTCATCAACACCTTCCTCAGCATCACAAACTTCATCATCACTATCCGAGGCCGAAAAGCTCTCAAGCAAACACAGCCTAAGCCTTCCATCGCCGCGCTCTATGTGAAAATATGGACGAGGGGAAGGAGAAGCTACAGCTTCCAATACTAGCCTTCCACCTTCGCGATGAGGTCGAACATGAACACCGCCAAAATCAGTGATTGTGGTCAGTGGTGGTGGCAAGTTGCAAGTGCGGTTCACTCTTTTAGACTCATAATTTGCATGAGTAGCAGTAGTAGTAGTAGTATGTTCGGTGGAACGAGTGTTGGTGTCAAAGGAAAACAAGGACATGTCATCACCATTTTCACTGGCATTGCTACCGGTCTCGCTGCCGAGGCTTTCGGTGCACATTTCTAAGCTTTTTTCACTGAGAATTGAGGAGGAACGTTTAACTGTGGGGTGGACATAGACTTGGTCCTCTGTTTTGTCCTGTGAGAGAGTTTGAAGGAAACTCCAGCCACTAGGCTCGCCGGATTTTGTGTCATTTTTGTCACATTGGCAGTTGGTAGGTGGGTTTTCTTCGGAGTCAGAGAGGGGTGAAAGTGAAAATGTGTTGGTAGTGGGAGAGGGAGAGGGTTGAGGAAAATTGGAACCTTGTTGTAGTGCGAGTTTGAGCCTGAGTACACGTGGCTCCATCACGCGGGGTTCGAGACAAGATTGCAACCCTTGGCAGACACTTGAGGAGGACATTGTGAGTGTCCACACTCAACAACAGTGAAAATGTGCAAAAAGCAGGGGAAGGGAAACAGGGGAAAACAGGGGACTCTGGAGTTGGGTTAAAAATTGGTGAGGTGACTGGGGATTTTAGAACTTGGGAGGTGTGGTGAGAAGAATGGGTGTTAGGAAAAAGGCCATGGTTTGGTTACTGGGTTTTGGCTGAATTTGTTTGAAGAGAGGTTCCTTGGGAAAGAGAGAAGAGAGGAATGGACATGAACAAGTGAAAAGGGTGGGTCTGAATATATAATTGGCAACGGTAAAGCTACCCTTCGTAACTTTTTATTGTGTTAGTGCGGATAGGGTCCTATTCCCCAATAATAGGAAAGTGATGGACATCAATGGTAAAAAATCTCCTTTTTTCTCGAAGAATATTAATATTTAAGTTGAAAAATGTTAATGTAAACCCCATTTTTTTAGTGTTTTGGTAGAACGAAATATAATGTAATGAAAATAAATTAAGATAAAAGTTTTAAATTAGATTAAAACATGTCGGTGATTCTTTATATATATATATATATATATATATATATATATATATGTGTGTGTGTGTGTGTGTAATCTCTAATGAAAAATTTCTTCTTGATATTTTAAAATTTTTAGTTTATGTCTTTGTCGTTAATAAGTTTTGTTAACGGTTAATGTGTCTGTTAGTTTAACATATCATTGCTTATATGTTGTATCATGTTGAATGACATAGTTATCAATCTAACATTTAAGTGATGACATATCTACTAACATGATTGTCAATAATTAATAAATTATATATATATATATATATATATATATATATATATATATATATATATATATAAAAGAAATTATTTCTCTATCACACTGGTTCCTTCTTTATCATTCTCTCACTTCATTGTTATCTTTTTTTCCTTCATGAACACTTAACCAACACCTACCTCCATGGACACTGAAACCACATACTGACTACCTACCATGCCACCCTTTGCCAACATTGTTGTGCCCCCATGACCAAACACTTCTTCTCGCATGCAAACTAGGGACCCTACACCCTTGGGCCATCAACAATGTCAATGTGATCCCTACCAACACCATCACGCTCCACGTACACCTAACCCCAACGCCGTCGTGTCGCCCACACCACCTCAGTACCATTGTGCCTAAATCACCTCCAAGTCATCATCTTCACTCATATTTGAACCAAACATCACAACCATCATTAGATTCAAACCAAACAACATCCTACGCCACAAAAATCACACTCCACAACCAACTAAACAAAACATGAGTATTATTCTCATTCAAATATTTCTCATGCAATGCATGAGGGAGCAAAGCAAAAGCCTTAAAAATTGGAGACAATCTCCTTCAAGCTCTTAACCATCTTTCGTGACAACACTCGAAATCATCGTCAACAACACCTTGCCACAACCATTGTTGTGGTTCATGGAGGAAAAAGAAGGCTAAGATGAGAGATCGAGAAAGAAAGGATCAATGAGTTGGAGAGAGAAAGAATATATTATTTTTTATTTTTTTTATCTTTTAATTTATTAATTATTGACAGCCATGTTATTGAACACATCATCACTTACATGTCACATTTAATCTGATGTGACACAACATATAGATAGCTGACGTGTCAAACTAACAATCAATAGACTTGGCAAACACTAGGGACATAAACCAATTTTTTTTTAAATATTATGGAGTAGAAATAAAGAAATTTTTTATCAGGATTAAAAATAAAATTCAAGTATATATCAGAAATTACTAACATGTTTTATCCTTTAAATTGAAGTATAAAAGTGTAAATCTCATCTCATGTTATTGTTTATTTCACTTCTTTTTAACTTTTTTCACTACAAACAAATAAGACTTAGTGTGTGAATGGAAGAAAGAAGAGACAAATTGAAAAGAAATAGTTAAATAAATAAAGAATGAATATAACCAATAATATAATTGTAAAGTAAAAAGAGTAACATACACTTAAAAATTTTACACTAAGCATTTACTTAGTATATGTGATTAACTATATGTATAAATATAGTTACCTGTGTCAAAAAGTAGTGAAGAGTAAGAACATGATTGTATACAAATTGATATGTAGTTAACATGGTTACATGCTCATAAGTTTATTAAAATGCCTATTAATCATTAACTTTGACTAACAAGTGATAATAGTAGTAACTGATTGTCATTCATGTTTAATTCCATATGTTAATATAATTAACTTTATTTCACAAGTGATTAATATTAAATAAATGTGGTTTATATAATTATCGATGTGTGTTTAATAGTGGTATGAGATTATTGAATTGTTTAATGGTGATTAACTTTGTCTCAAATAATTGATAATGTCATACGATTATTGAAATATTTAATAATGAATAATTGTGCCTCAAAAGTGGTTAATATTAATCACATAATGATAATTATACAATTAAATTCATTTTTCTTAACCACTTGTGAAATAAAAATTAGGTTCAATTACTTTATGGGTTCCTAAATTTTTAATTAAGTTCATGAATTTTATTTTTTAGTTGGATTCTTCAAGTTGTATTTCTTTCTTAATTAGATCCAACAATAACCTAATTAAGAAATAAATAGAAGTTTAGAACTCAACTAAAAAAATAATTCAAGAACCTTTTTAAATATGACAAATAGTTTAAGGACTACATTAAATAATTATCAACCACTACGGGTTAGTATTCTCACATATACAAGCTAGTACCCTCGCTTCTGCAGGTTCTCAACTTAGTAATCTTAAGTTTTTCAACCAATTTAAAATCTACAGGGGTAAAAATACTAGCTTACAAAGGTTCCTAATTTTTTAATTAGGTTCCTAGTTTTTTAATTAGATTCCTAAATTATATGTCATTTTAAAATAGGTCCCTGAACTTTTTTATTCTTTCAATTAGATATCTTAATTTGTATTTGGTTTTTTTAATTAGATCTAACTGAGACATAATTACAAAATAAATACAATTTTTTTTATTTCAATTAGATTCATGAACTTGTATTTAATTTTTAATTAGGATTCACATAAACCTAATTACAAATTAAATATAAATTTATGAATCTAATGAAAAAAATCAGAGACTTAATTAAAAATTTGGTAAAGTTCAGATACACACAGAATAATTAAACCTAAAATTAATCATATTTATACATAAGCTAAACCATGTGTCCAGATGGATAATGGATGGACATTTTCAGTAGAATGTTAATCATTACTCATTTGAATATAAAGAAAAATGATAATAAAAATAAGGTAGAAATGAGATACAAGTGAAATTAAAGGTATAATAATAATAATAATAATAATAATAATAATTCATTTTGTTTTCTATTAAATCTCGATTACTTTGAAAAAAAATTGAATATATGAGTACTTATTTTAAGAATTTAATTTTTATACACTATCATTATAATTTTTTTTACATTTTATATTAACCTATTTAAAATCACACTAAATTATAAGTTTTAAAAAAAGTCAGCAATTTAAAAGAATGATCCGAGACAAGTAGACAACGATGTGAATGTCATGATCCAACTAAATTCTTTATTAAAAGGAAATAAATTCTTCACAACACTTTTTATTATTTATTTATAACGGTTTATGGAAGAAAATTCATATTGTATCTTACTTTCTCCTCAAATTTAAGCAACAATTTCTTCTTCTTCTTTTAATTTTTTTTGCTTTAAATGTAACCAAATCTCAATTATATAAGCCTTATTTAATGAGACTCTCTTTAAAATATTCTTCATTGAATTTTTTTATATATATGATATCAACTTCTAATAAAAGAAAATTTTAAAAAATATATTTAATTTTTAATTAGAAATGACACGATTTAATAAATTTAACTAATTTTATTAATAAATTTACAATATGTCTTTTTTTAATAATCAAAACAGGAGGAAGTATATCTTTATTCTTGGGATCACTGAATATATCAACAATAATATGTTTTTCTTTATAATTTGTTATAATGTTAGTGTTGGGAAATCGAAGGATAAAATATTGGGGGAGATTTTTACTAATCAACTTGTTCATTTTACCTTCACATTTATACTCTCAACTTTCTTAGTTGCTATAAATGTATAGGACAAGGATTTAAATTTTTCTAATTACTGTAGGTACGATGAATAATGATTTAGGCTTTTCTGACAAAAAAAATCATTTACATAGCACAAGTTGTACGTGTCGACTGCCCACAACAACCCAGAGGGATGATTATTATAATTATGATAAGAGAAATACTAGTAATAGATTAACTTACACACTTATATATGTTAGAGAGAGTGTTGTAATACTCATTTTAAGATGATTATTTATCTTTTCCTAATTATCCTAATTTATTATTTTTTAATCAGGTTTTACTTGTACAAGAATGAGATATATACATGTAAATATCAGTGTAAAAAAAATCATTTCTTCCACATACGTAATACCTTTTATTGTTTAATATTTATAATAACTTCTTTTATTGAGAGTGTCATGTAATATTTTCAAACAACATCAAGAGAGATTAATATAGGAAAATAAAGAGAATAGTACTATTGTGTGTAATTCAACAAAGCTCAGTGGTTCAAGTGTAAGCTTTTCAATATATAAAGATATAAGGACTTGATTGTATAATAAATCAGTAATAAACTTATGATTTAAGCCCATGTCTTATACTATGGAGAGAAGAGAGATTATATATACATGATAGCTAACTTCTAACATACTCTTAACAGAATTATGAACTAACTTTTAACATAAATAAACTAACTTATATGTTAATTCCATGTTTCAGTCAACATTTGAAAACCATTTCAATTGACCCCCTGATTTTTGTGTTACTGCTATACTGGTCCTTAGAATAATATACTTTTATATTAAAATGTTAAAGTAAAAAATTGGTTGAGAAGATATTAACCGTTAGATTATTATAAACGGCACACGGTGCAGCTATTTTTCAACTCTAGAGAATCTATATTCGCTTGATTATAGTTATAGTTTAATTAGTAACAATTTGAAATCAAAGTCCAATTAAGCTAGTGTTTTCAATTTAAAGCATAAAAGAATTTGTACGATGCAAAACTTTAGCTTGAATTAATCCCTATATATAATAATTTAGAGATTTTTTAGAACGTAAAAATTTAGTAAAGAATTATTCAAAAATTATAATTCTAAAAGATAAAAATATGTTTCGAGAATAATAATAATTCACGGTTATTAAATATTTTCAACTTAATTTATTTGATAGTGAAACATGTAAATGGTTTGTGCTGAAACTGAACTTTTTAATTCACAATAAAAGAAAAAAAAATTATAAGAAAATAAAATCAATTGAATTTCTTCTGCAAGTTAAAATCAGCTAATGCACTTAACTTTCATAAAAAAAACATCTCATTTAACTTCTTTAAAAATTGTGGTGCATGGTTGATTTTAACTTAAAATATATATATTTTATTTTATCCTTTCTCTTTCATTTTCCGTGTTTATGAAATCTTTTTATTCAAACACGGCCTAAGAGTGAAATGATGTAATTCTAGACTATTTGGCTGAGACAATTTCATGAACAAACTAATACAAAAATTTAATCTGTTTCGTAAAACTTCATAAATATTTATATTTTACATCTAACTGGACCAAGTGTAAACACGAGTCTCTAACTAGTAGTACGTAGAAGCCTGAAGTTAATAGATACAGTATTGATTGAAATAAGGTATCAAATTGGTTTTAAATTACTCTTGTGACTGCAGTCGCGGTTATGTTATAATGAGACAAAAAACTTTTACATTATGCGATCATGAAGTGTCAAAATATCTTCATGTTGTGGTCACAATTGTGATTGAACCGCAATTTAAAATCATGGGTATAAATAGAATATGCTAGAATGAATTATTTGATGAAAGATGCATAAAGTTAGTGTATGTTTGGTTTTCAGTTATGTTGGTCATGAAATAATTAATTTTGTCAACAGATCTGGATACTTGTTTTTATGTTTATTTTACTTTCATTTATTAGATTTATATTGAAATGGGTATCAGAACATTTATAAGTGCAAACTAACATTGCCTTAATGGTGATCTATTGCAGTGCTAAGAATGGTTTGTCTTCATAAACTAGTCAAACTAGACAGACTCACATATAGTATTCCCTCTGTTTGTCAACTGATGAAATTCCCTGCTTTACCTTCTGATTATTCATTATTGTGACCATAGCTAGGTGTGTGGCAATGCCATTACCATCTATATCTATATAGAAAACAAAATATTTATATAAAAGAGCAAGCAACTGTTATTACTATATATAATACAATCACACTGGGAGTAGCTAGTACCATCCAAGCAGCACCTGTAATCCTTTGGCTCTTCAAAAGTTCAATTATTATTATTTTATTAAAAAAGATACCTTATAATTTTTCTATGCATATACATATTATAACAGTAATAGATTTTGGTGTTATTGACATATTGCCATTAATTTCTTTAATTTGGACACTGATGATAAACAATCGTTGACTTTTTTAGTGAAGGAATTATGGGTGCTGCGTGTTGTATATATCCTCTGATATTTTGAGAGGGCACACAGCTCTTCATTTAATATATGCCAATAAATCAACCGACCTAGCAAGAGTGATCGAAGGAATGGATACTAAAGCAATAAATGTTTAAATAATCCTCACTTTGATGTCTTCTAATTAAGCTAAGAGGTCTCTCTCAACTTTTCTTGACTTTTGCACTCAATTCATGAAGTTTACAACACACTCTTCAAATCTAATATATATATTTCTTGTCAGAGGACAGCATCATTTATTCACTTTTCCCTAGTCCGATGCCTTTATATTGGCCAAATCTCTAACAATTGCCAAGACCGTACGGGAAATGGTTATATTATTTGCTTTACAGCATTGGAGATTCGTTAAAATATTATGCAAAAGTATGGTCTTCAAGTGTCTCGGCTCTACATCATAATTTCTTTTGATTCGAGTGAAACTCCGTACAGCTCTTAAGTCTCGAGTTTTTTATATATATATAACATAGGTTATGATGCAAATGCTAGTGGCTAAATATGATTAATTAAACTTTTAACAAAAATTAATAATCAACAGAAATGATAAATATTTCACACATATAACATGATAAAAAAAATTGTCTCGAGTCTACACTTTTAGTCCAAGTTATACGTTAGTAATCCATGTTAGCTTTCTTTAGAACGCAAGTGAAGAAATTAAAGACTTTTACAAAGCTAGGCACAAATAGTAAGATCCCAACTGTACTCAGTGCAAAGTTTATCACTGCGGGCCAGTTTGAGATATTTATCATGCACACAAAGACGTGCAAAGTTTTGGTTCTGAAATACCTGAAGTGGCTGTTCATCACGTTTTCCTCTTTACACAGTAAACTAGACAAGAGTATAAATTTCTGGATCCAGAAAACTGCCGCAAATTCAGTGGAAATCATTTCGTGAGTCTCGGTCTATGCAGTAAATAATAATAATGCTGGAATGCAACTACAATACTTTCACTACTAAAAAACACTTTTAAAATAGTTATCTATCATCTTTTATGACAGCTTTTAACCGTCTTTTGAATTTATTATCGTAAAAAATATTGATTTTTTATGAGAATTTTTAAACTGTTTTAAAATATTGATTTTTACATCATTTTTTTTAATTAGAAATCAACTTAGAATCTTAGGTTTTTTGTTTAAATAATGTTAAAAAATATTAGGATTTAAAAATAATTTTTTAAAAAATCGTCTCAGAATGTTAACTTTATAAGATGATAATAATTTTTTAAAATTCATCTTAGAATTATTTTAAAATAATTTTTTTAAAAATTGTCTTAGAAAATAAAGACTTTTAAAAAGGGTTTTGTAGAAATTAATGTTATTTTTTTAATGTTGATTTTGTTTTACAATTAAAACTCTGACATTTTTCCTTTCTAGGGCACAACATTCGTTGAATACTCACTATGTTGCCTTAAACACAAGAACAAGAAATTCAACATTACAAAATCCCAAAAACATAATAGTGTACTTGGTGGAAAATATAACTAATGAGAAACAACTTTCATAATAAAATAGAAATCTGAAATAATGGTGGAAGATTTTAATATAATTGATAACATGTTTACACTTTACATACATTTCTTAAAAAGTAATTTGATATAAACATAGAAATATAAAAAAAATTATTTGGTGAACATAAACGTGTAGTCCCAAAAATCAGCATTTGTGATTCGTGAATGTCTTATAAGCAATTTTTGAGAAAAATGAAAGATAAACAATTGAAATGACTCAAATTACCTTCTAGAACTAGGCTTGGGTCTTCCCCACATGAGAAACATACCTTCAAAAACGAGGACACCACAGAACCATGTGTTACAAATAAAAAAAAATCTTTGGTTAAAAATTTAAAGCATTTCCTTTTGAAATTAATTTCACAATAATGAAAAGAAACTTCCAAAATCTCATGAGCAACTTTGAAACAGAAAGTGATTTTTTCTTTCAAACATGTTGATTGTTGCATAGGCTCTCATCATTGCTTGATTGGTTGGCGGGCAGTAACTTGTGATTCTCCTACCCACTCAGTATTAATTAGGAAGTTCTTCTGTGTTGTCTAATTCACGGTTGGGTAATGTCCCTTCATTTGCATCGGCACTAAAAGCTTAAGTTTCAGATGTAGGAAGTACTCCTGCTTTGGAACTGGAGAGATACTTGACAGGCCAAGACTCATAATTTTCCACATTATGGTCAGACTGATATTCCGAATTAGCCTGATCATTGCTAGGTTGAAAATCATTACTATCTAGAGCATTTTTCACGTCAAGGGTCGCAACCACTTTATCTTCTTCAACAATAACCATCTTGATTTTGATGTGTATCTTCCTACTTCACCTACAAATAAAATTTGTTAGTTAAAGATGAATTTCAACCAGGAAATGTTTTCCACGTACATACATTAATACGATACTACAAATATTCAGCAAACAAGAGATCACTAGCCTATCACATATCAAAACTCCCATGCAAACTAGG
Source organism: Glycine max (assembly GCF_000004515.6). Lineage (NCBI taxonomy): Eukaryota > Viridiplantae > Streptophyta > Magnoliopsida > Fabales > Fabaceae > Glycine > Glycine max. The sequence continues at coordinate 42,067,719 of NC_038255.2, forward strand.
CGATGTTTGTAGGACTTCTGACGAGCACGATGCACCACCTGCACATGCATAGTAAAGCTATTTGAATTGCTAAGAATTGTATCAAATTTGAAATCAACAATTCTATATTAAATATCAACGAATATGCACCGAACCACCGACTTATTGTTTACTGTGAAATGTGGTAAACAATCGCTAGTCTAATCGAGTTGCTTGCGAGATTGACTAGTGAATCTCAGGAGCATGTCAATTGTGTGTTTACGTTTAGATGTGAAGTTTTGAATGTTCATCATTGCAATGAGTTCATTGAGAGAATCGAAATGCTGGAAGTAAACTGATAAGGGAAAAGTAAATTGCAGAATTAAAAGGCTCGACGAGTTCATTCGATCGAATGAACCCTTTAAAAGACAGGAATTCTAAAGTGAAATGAAAAATGCATTGCATTCGAAATGTAAAGTTTACAGAAAACTTAAAATGGTTCACAAACATACATTCTCCTTGAGTACTCGTTTCTCTCTGCGCTGGGTACTTTGAGTATATAAGGATTTGTATAAATGATTTGCGACCTCGAAATCTGACTAACAACTGCTATATATAGATATTTAAAAATAAACCGCCCTAACGATCGAACATTATCCTAACGCCAAGTGTCCTGCTACGTACACCTTGCATGCACATAACTGCTCCTTAGAACGGTTATCCATATTGCTCGAAGTCGAACTGATTTTATGAAGTCTTGTCAAAAATTACGTTAAGTCCAGAAATTTTGCTGTATTGCCTTCGACTCGACCATACACCCGCTCGACTAGCCCAATGGTTCGAAGCCCTCCTTCTTGTCTTTTCGATTAGAACAGTATCTAACAAAATTCGAATTTAGAGCATATTTTTAGCTCATCAAAAATATGGGCTAACAAATTGCCCCCAAAAAATGTCTGCTTCGACTCGAGATCGAAGGAAGATGAGAAGTTGACATTTTTCCTCTTCTTCTACCAGTTTTCCTGAAACGGCGTCATGATCGCACGTTCACTGATAACCGTCGCCTCGATTTCCCACTACCCATCATTAATTCCACCTTTCTAGGCAGAGTGGGACGCGTGTCACGCTGGGGAGCTAAAAGGGAAATATGATGTGATTGATTTCTGACCCTTGATTCTTATTATATTGTTTTTTCCCTTTTTTAAAATGAAACCCCATAAATAGCGCCAGAAACTCCAGAAAACCCCTCAGCTTCTCTGCTTCCGAAACCTTTCTTCTTCTTCTTCGCTTCTGAAACCCTTCTTCTTCTTTGCATCCATTATCTCCGGCGAAGCTTTCTCATTTCCAGATACTCGTTATTCCTTTTATCATCAACCTCACCGCATTTCCGAACTTTGCCACTGTTCTTCGTGAACCCAAGCTCTCACTCACTGATTCCAACAACTACCAAACCCTTCGCGAGAAAATCATCCCTTTTCAAATTTCTTACAATGTCGCAAGGACAAACAGTTCCGTTTGCTGGGAAATGGCATCGTTTTACAGTCAGGACTGATGGAGAAAAGGTGGTTCCAGAACCACATGGTGACGCCGAACACACAGAAACCTGGGAATCGGAGGTGATGATCCCTTTCGCAGTGGAAAGAACAGTTTACGCTTTCGGTGGACCCCTGCCAGACCAAGAATCACTTTCGAGTGCAATGAACAAGGTATTTCCCTGCTACCCAACTTGCGAACCTAGGATTTTTGATAGTGAGCCCTACAATTTTAGTTGTTTAAGCAAACCCAACAAACTCTTTCGATCCGCCCCGTCAATAGCCCATAGGGATTACCTACCTTGGCTTGATAGAGTCGAACAAGCATATGAGGATTTCTGGAAGACATATGGCATTTTTTATTTGATACAATTCTCTCGATCTGGTCCTGAATATCGACCAGAAATGCTGATAGCAGCTATGCACTTTTTCGAGTCTTCCACCAACACCTTTCAGTTTAAATGTGGTATGATGACCCCCACTCTCTTAGACGTAGCCGCCCTCACAGGCCTTAGGCCTAGCGGAGAAACTTATGATCCCACTAAATCTAGTGATAATATCAAGCTAGTATATAAGGAGAACACCTTTTCCAAATATATAGCTGAACACAAAGGACCGGTCGAAGAGGAAGTCTCTGATGAAGAGCATGTAGCATTCTTGACCCTGTGGCTATCTCACTATGTCTTTTGCACAAAATCCTTGCAAGTAGCCAAAAGGTTTATTCCAATGGCACTACAAATTCATGAAGGTCAGAACTTTGGATTTGGACGCCTCTTGTTAGCAGTGCTATACGAATCGCTTGGTGAGGCATGCGATGATCTGAAGAAATCGAAGGATGGGTCTTCCTTCTTAGTGTCCGGGCCTATGTGGCTTCTCCAATTGTGGCTTAATGCCACTTTCGAACAAGAAATGGGATTAATAATCCCACAAGATTATGCTGAAGAAGTTGCGAATCGCTCGATCGAAGGCCAGAGAGCACTTCGATTAACACCCAAGACCTTAGATCAAAACCCACAAAAGCTGTTCCTAAAGTACATGAGGATTTTTCTGAGCTTTGACAAGTTTCTTCCCCAACATGCTCCATTCATTAGTCGAGAGGTTGGCCCAGCCTGGTTCACTGACTATTTTCCTGCTGTCGATCCAGACAATGAAGAAGAAGTGAATGAAATATGGTCATTTTACTTGAATCCACAGATCCTGTCTTGTCGTACAGGTGTTCAATCGAACTATTTAGGCCTGGTTGGATACCAGCCTAATTTGGTTTCAAGACAATTTGGCCTCTCGCAAATCCGTCCTAAAAGCTTGTTCGAAGATCCTCGAGACGTCATAAGAGGGGCCAATCTTTCGGAAAAGACTTTCAAGAAGTTTTTGAAGATTTCTCTTGATGAAAACTATAACCTGCATCCTTTTGAGTTCAATCATTCCCACTTCTGCACCATGGGGTTTGTTACCTGGTGGGAGAAATATTATTCGACCCGTTCAGTTGGAGACACTACTATCATGATCTCCAGACTTGAGAGTGGTTTTATACAACCAACGGTCGAAAATATCCGCTCAAACCTTCAAGCTCGAGGTATTAAATTACTTTTGACTTTCTAAATTGATACGTATTCTTGCCTTTTCTAACATTCTTATTTCAGGCAAAACAATCATGACGAAGAAAAGTGCTGAAACGTCTCGAGCTGATGTGAGACCCAAGAAACCCACTGGGGTGAAGATCCAAGAGTGGAAACAAGAAGAGAAGGTAACTCTTCTGAACTTATCTTTTATTCTTAACGTCTTGCCTCATATTTCTTTATTTTTTCAGAGTCAAAAGAAAGATGATAGCATTGATACTACCACTACTTCAAAACGTTCGAAGCATGCGGTCGTCGAATTAGACGAAGAGAAAGATGCAAGTTTTATTTCTAATGTCAATATTATAGCTTTCTTTCAAGTCTATATTCTAACAATTCTTTACTCTCGTAATGCAGGAAGAAGAGGAAAGACCTCTTATAAGAAAAAGAAAGTTACCTTCGACTTCGACCAAGTCTGCTGAACAAACAGAGACAGGCAATTCTCAGGCTCAAATGCCTAAGAAGAAAAAGAAAGTGAAACAAATCGAGCCTGAACCTTCTGTGGCTGTTGAGGGTGGTGAGCCAATCAAGAAGAAGAAGAAAAAGACCAAGTCTTCAAAAGAACAAGGTGACAATCATCCTGTTGACGTCCAACCACCTTCGACCGATATTGACGGTACTGAAGTAGAGACTACTCCTTCTATTGCTGAGATGGACAACCCTGTCGAGCCACCGAACTCACCACAAAAACAACCTGCCGTCGAGGTATCATCCTTTTAATGTGTTTTAAATCATAGCTTATACGAAACTATTTGTTAACCTTTTTCCATGATAATTCGAATCAGGTACAACAAAATGCTTCTGTAGAAGAAATACCCTCGCATGCTCGAACATCTCCCGCTCCTGAAACGGATGCAGTGAATGTTGAGGAACAGGGTGAAGGTCAAGGCATTGGACCCAGCAGTCCTCATGGATCGAGTCAGAAAAGTTCATCCGAAGAAAACTTTTTCGATGAAGAGGCCACAGAAGAGGCTGAAGCTGGAGGTTCGGACATTTTCCCGGCGTCTTCGACATCTAAGCTTTCCGCTAGCATAGGGATCGCAGAGGATACATTCATTCAAATGCAAGACGAAGACCCTGCTGCAGCCCTTCGACTCCTGCTGAACACCAGTCAAGCCAACACCTCAAGTGAAAAGATTCCTGGTGCTTCGTCCTCCTCTGATGCTGACATAACCTCTTCAGTACGCCAAGATTGCCTGCTCTTGAAGTTGTCAATGGAATACGCACGGGAAGACGTACTTAAATCCATTGAAGAGAACCCCTCTGCTGCTTTTGGACACCTGAATTTTTTGAAGAAATTGCACAACCCCCTTACCTCTGATGAGATTCTAGGCAAAGTTATCCAAATCGAGGCCATCATCGACCAGTTTGCAAGTGCCGTGCAGAAAAAACGCAAAAATAGCGCCAGACTGGATGCCCAGAAACAGGCACATATCCTTCTGCTCGAGAAAGCCCGAGCTGCTCAACATGAAGTCGAACGTCTCACCAAAGAGGCGAAAGAAGGATCTTCTGAGATCAAAGCCTGTGATGATAACATCTCCTCCTGGGAGGCAACTATTACAAATTTGCTGTCTCAGGTCGATGATCTAAGGCAGAAAATTGTAACAGAGCAGGCCAAACGCAAAGAACTCCAGGAGAAGGCCGCTGATTCGATTCAGAAGCTGGTTGCTGAAAAAGGGAGGGAAGGCCTGAAGGCCTTTAGCGCATCTCAAGCTGTAGCAGATGAGGCGAGAGCTATGGAGAGTGCTGACCAGGTCTTAACTAAAGAGATGGCCACCTTGAAGAAACTATATGAGGACTTGGTCATGCATTAGTAGAACTTATAATTTCTTTATTTCGAATTCTGTATTTCGATTCTACTTTTTATGTAATATTGACAAATGCCCTTTTGTGGCAATTTTACTGTTATCGCCATTTTTATGTTTCCAGTATTTTTCTTATTCTATGCTTATTTTAACTTCGAGCAGTGTTGGTTTATATTTTTTCAAATACTTACCATTTATGCTCAAAGTACGTTTCTGAGGGGTTAGCTCCTCTAACTTATAAGCACCATTCGAATAGATCTGAATTATTTTGAACGGTCCTTCCCAATTTGGGGACCATTTGCCCAAGGCTCGATCCTTACTATCCATGGGCAGGATAACCTTCCAAACTAAATCTCCAATATTAAAAGTTTTTGACTTCACTTTCTTATTATAAGCTTTAGCAACTCTTTCTTTTTGTTTAGTCAAAACTTCTAATGCTCTTAATCTCTCCTCATCTAAATCAACCAACTCATCTGACATCATTTTCCAATAATGGTCGATTGGAATATCCATTTGTTTTTGTACCCTGGCTGATTGCAAATGTATTTCGACCGGAAGTACAACATCATGCCCATAAGTTAGTCGAAATGGGGTAGTATTAGTTGATTCCTTAGGAGAATTTCTACATGCCCATAGAACTTGATCTAACGTTTTATTCCAATTTCTTGGCTTTTGGGCAATGTGTTTTTTAATCAAGTTAATTACAATCTTATTGGCTGCTTCGACCTGACCATTTGCTTGCGCGTAATATGGTGTTGAGGTTAATAATCGAAAGCCAGTTTTTTGGGCAAATTCTTGCATTTTTCGTCCAGTAAAAACTGAACCTTGATCAGTGGTAATTGTTTCGGGAATACCAAACCTATAAATAATATAATTTTGAATGAAACTAATTACTGCTTCCTGATCAACATTTGGCAAAGGGACTGCTTCGATCCATTTTGTAAAGTAATCGACACCAACTATGATATAACGCTGGTTCTTAGAAGAAGCAGGCTTGATTTCACCAATTAAGTCCAAAGCCCATCCTCTGAAAGGCCAAGGTTTGATTATGGAGTGTAACTCACTAGCAGGTACATGCTGTATCCCTGCATGCTTTTGGCATTCCTGACAGCCTTTAGCAAATTCTATACAGTCTTTTAACATCGAAGGCCAATATAAACCTTGTCGAAATAAAAGCCATTTCATTTTATGGCCTGCTTGATGTGATCCACAAGCCCCACTGTGAACATGGGAAACTGCCAAGTATGCTTCTGATTCACTTAGACATTTCAGCAACACTCCTTCTGCAGTCTTTTTAAACAAATCATTTCCCATAATCACGTAATTTAAAGCCCTATATTTGACCTTTCGAGCCACATTGCCTATTGGATTTTCCAAATATTCAATAATGGACTTTCTCCAATCATCATCTAACATATTGTCAATGGCCAAAATTTGAATTTTTTCCTGGAGATCATTCATGCTTTCATCTTCGTTATTTTGTGGTATACTTGCCCCCACAAGTTTTGGCATTGGCAATTTAGTGCTTAATGGCTCTGGTAATACCAGTTTATCTTTTATTTCGATCAACTGAGTTAACTTTTCCTTCGACATTTTGTACCCTGAAGCTATTTGGGCTAAATCATTTGCTTCTTGGTTTTCTTGTCGAGGTATATGCTCAATGTTAATATAATCGAAATGATTCAGAAGAGAACTTGCTATAACAAAATATTTTGCTAAGTGTTCATTAACACATTTGTATTCTTGTGTTAATTGCCTCAACACTAATTCTGAATCACCTCTTATATTAACATTTCTTGCCCCCAGGCTAATTAAAATTTCAAGGCCTGTAATTAAAGCCTCATACTCAGCCTCATTATTAGAACAAAGCCCTTTGATTTTATATTTGAATTTAGTTGGAACTTTATTGGGGGATATTATTAAAACTCCAATTCCAGTTCCATGTTTGTGTTTCGAACCATCGAAATACAAAATCCAAGGCTCTATACCTACATAGTCTTGCGGCATTTCGACCACTGAGTGATCTACAATAAAATCTGCCACAATTTGACCCTTAACAGATTTCAAAGGCTTGTACATTAAAGAATATTCTGTTAATGCTAAAGCCCATTTTCCAATTCTACTGTGTAAAATAGGTTTTGACAACATGTGCTTAATAATATCATAATGAGAATACACATAAACATCAACAGGCTTTATATATTGCTTAAGTTTTGCACAAGAGAAATACAGACAAAGACAAAGTTTTTCTATGGCAGTATATCTAGTTTCTGCATCATTTAGTACACGACTAAGATAATAAATTGCATGTTCTATGCCATCATCATCTTCCTGAGCCAACATGCTACCAATGGTCTTGTCAGACGCAGCAATATACAACTTCATAGTCTTATTTCGACTAGGAGGCATTAACACGGGAGGCTTGATCAGATATTCTTTAATTTCATCGAAAGCCTTTTGATGCTCTTCATTCCATTTGAATGGTTCATCTTTCTTGAGTCGAAGTAATGGCGAAAAAATTTGAGCTTTGCCACTTAGATTCGAAATGAATCGCCTCAAGAAATTGATTTTTCCTAGCAAAGACTGAAGCTGTTTTTTGGTCGAAGGAGGCTTCGTCTCAAGAATAGCCTTTGTCTTATTTTGATTTATCTCAATGCCTTTTTTATGCACCACAAAACCAAGGAAGTCTCCTGCATGCACACAAAAAGCACACTTTAATGGATTCATTTTTAATCCATGTTTCCTCATTCGTTCGAAAGATTGCCTAAGGTAATCCAAATGGCTATCTTCTGAGGAAGATTTGATGATTATATCATCAATATAAACTTGCATAAATGTGTCAATAAAATCATAAAACATGGAATTCATGGCCCTTTGATAAGTGGCCCCAGCATTTTTCAATCCAAAGGGCATAACCACCCATTCATAAGTGCCTAAAGCACCAGGGCATCGAAATGCTGTTTTCGACACATCACTTTCAGCAATAAATATTTGGTTATAACCAGAATAACCATCTAACATGCTTAAAAATTCGAAACCAGCTGCCGAATCTACCAACATTTCCGCTACTGGCATAGCATATTCATCTTTAGGTGTAGCATTATTTAAATCCCTAAAATCTATGCATACTCTAAGAGTTCCATTCTTTTTAATGACAGGGACTATATTTGCTAACCATTCGACATACCTGGCAGATCTGATGAATTTACACTTTAGCAGCCTTTCGATCTCTTCCTTAATTTTGGACATGATTTCTGGTGCGAATCTTCTGGGTAGTTGTTTTACTGGTCTTTTTCCTTCCTTAATCGGTAATCTCATTTCGACCATTTCTCTGCTTAACCCAGGCATTTCGTGGTAATCCCAAGCAAAACAATCTTTAAATTCTCTAAGAAGAGGCACCAGCTTTTCTTTTAGACTTGAGGTGATATTGGCACTGATATACGTTGGCCTTTTCATCGAGCCATCTCCAATGTCGATTTCCTCCAAAGGATCTTGAGCCTGCATCTTTGGCACCTCACTTACGGGGTTTTTCTCGAAACCCAGCGGCTCATCGTCATAAATGCAATCCAGTCTTCGATCCTTTGTTTCTTTGTTTTTATGATCTTCGATCTTGGCTTCAACTGCCATATTTTGTTGAGATTCAGCCTCAAAGGCCGTATTTAGTCTATTTTCGGCCATATAAGCCGTAATTCTGGCCCATGCAGTGGCCTCAGCCATATTAATCTTCATATATATTCCACCCAGTTGGTGGAATGACTCCATCTTCAGAGGGAACAGCATCAATTTCCTCCCTCTCCCATATAAACCCATAGGTAGGATGGAGTTTGACAGAATGGATAACATTGTCACTTGATTCGACAATAGCCTCCTTATCACCGCAAGGTGCTATGTTAGCCAACTTTTTGTCAAAGGTTTGTGCAGTAACATTATCGACCTCCGACTTATAGAAGCTTTGATCCGCCTCTATATTTTCAACAATCCCATCCTCCCTCCAGATAATGAGTTTCTGGTGAAGGGTAGATGGCACAGCCCCAACTCCATGGATCCATTCCCTTCCTAATAGCAAGTTAAAATTAGCCTTGGACTGTATCACCAGGAATAGAGTTGGTCGAACTATACTGCCTACAGCAACATCTACTTGAATGGCTCCCAAAGAATAGCCAGTTTTACCCTCATAATTCGAAAGCACAATGTTGTGGGCAGATAGATCAGTGTCGTGTTTCCCGATCTTGTAGAGCATAGATCGAGGCATTAAGTTGACAGCCGCTCCTCCATCAATGAGCACTTTGTTGATTCCAACATTCTCAACTTTTGCCCTGATGAAGAGAGGTTTGAGATGACTTTTCATCTGAAAATCTGGCTTTTCGAAATAAGCTAATTGCTCTTCCACACAGCCATTATTCATAACATAGTAACATACTGGCTTTGGGTCAGCCATATCAAAATGATCGAACTCGCTTTCGATCTCAGTAACTTCAGACTGGACATCATATTCAGATGGCAAGATAGATACCACACAAATGACATCAAAGTCTGGTTCAGAATCCAGTAGATCCTCATCCTCCATCTTATCTTCATCCACTGGAGGCAGGAGTCTCTCTTTTACTGGCCTCCTAGATACTTCTTTATACTGGCCCGTTTGCAGATTTTGTTGGGCCAATTTCTTCTGACGCTGGAACCTGCGCCATTGGGTCCTCGTCATAGGATTTTTTCCTTTGTAATTGTTCCTATAAGAGTACCTATTAGCCTCTTGTGGGCCAACTTGTTTCGTTCCACTCGAACCACCTACTTCCATGATCCCTTTGTTGAACCTTATGAGTCCCTGGTGCATCCATTTTTCGACCGGAACTGAATCGGGAGGAACGAAAGTATTCCTTCGACCAGACTTCTGATTAGTATTCGACTGCACCATAACTCTTTTGCCTTTATCGAAACGTTGGTTCTGCTTTGCCCCCTTGTTAACAACTTGGTATTTCTTGAGGCCCTCAGTAGCCTCCCTATCACATACTGCACTGCAGCGAGGGCAGAGCATCACAATCTTGTTTTCGAGTTTGCATCTGTTCAAGAAATCAATTAAATCCTCCTCAGCCTGAGGATACACAACCTTCATTTGTTCGTTGTAATCTTCTTCAGATATGTTCTGAACTTGCACATGGGACAACTCCATTGTTTCGACCATCATTATTTCTTGGGGCTCCGCATAGAGAGTTTCAGCAGCTTTGGATGTTTCAGCATTTTCCTGAACAACCTTTGGTTTCTCACCAAATTTGAGCCTCCCTTCGTCGAGAGCCTTTTGAACCAAATCCCTGAAAAGAACACAACGTGAGGTTTTATGGCCAAGGAAATTATGAAATTTACAATAACCCCTTTTCTTCTGTTGTTCGATTGGGGGTACTTTCAAGCCCTTAGGAACAACAATCTGGCCATCTGTGACTAATAAATCAAATATTTCATCACATTTAGTTATGTCAAATGTATAAGTTTTAGACACAAATTTATCATTTTTAGGTTCAACAGGGTTTTTTCCATTGGAAGGTCTAAGGAGTTTACAAACATAAGGAGGTCCAGGTTTTAATTCTGCTAAATCAACCTCATTGTCTTCGATATCTTCATAAATAATATCGAACTCCTGGTCACTGTCATTGGTTTCGACATATGCAACCTTTTCCTTCTTGTGGAATTTAGAATTTCTAGCCTTTTCAGCCTTCAATCGTTCGAGTTGTCGAACTCTATCAGCCAATTGAGCCATATCCCTTAAATACTGGGTATCTAATTTCTTTCTGATCGAATAGTCTAGGCCACCAGCAGCCATTTCGACTAATTCATGTTCAGGGACTTGGGTGAAACACCTTGCCTTTAAGAGTCTGAATCTGTTCAAATAATCATCAATTGATTCAGGTGCCTTGCGTCGAACGCTGGCTAACTCTTTAAGGCTGATCTTAGACTGTCCCATATAAAATTGCTCATGGAAAATCCTTTCCAATTGGTTCCAATTATGTATGGAATGAGGAGGAAGGGTTGTAAACCATGTAAAAGCATTTTTAGTCAAGGAATTAGGGAAAAATTTCATTCTTAAATTTTCATTATTAGCCAAATCCCCTGCCTCGACCAAATATCTAGCAATGTGTTCGACAGTGGACTCATTTGTCTCTCCTGCAAACTTAGTCAACTTAGGGATTTTCACACCCCTTGGTAATTCTGTCTGTAACACATACTCAGATAATGGAGACACAAAATTAGGCCTGTGTAAGCCTAAGTTCAAACCATTCTGCACCAAAATCGTTTCGACCATTTGGGCAAGGTTATTCTGCCTATCGAAACGGTTTTGTTGAATATTCCCTATTACTTCATCAGCATTTTGGTTTCTATTTACCAATACTATACCAGGGTTTGGTTCGACCTGTTGGACTGGTGGCTCTATGCGTGCCACTGGTTGTGGTGCTTGAGCCATTTGCATCCCTGGGTTGTTAGGCATTTGTATCTCTTGGACAGGCGCCTGTATTTGGATCTGTCGAATTGGTGGTTGCTGTATGGGTGGTGCCCCAAAAAAGTCAGCAATTCGACTTATTTGATTTGTTAACATTTGGTAACTGTCATTTGTATTTTGAATTAAGGGGTTAATGACAGTTCCTATTTGTTGGGTTAACATGTTAACCATATCATGGTTACTTTCATCCATTTGTTGTCTGAGTGACAACACGGATGTATTGGTTAAATGTTGAGGAATTACCCTACCTTGATTGCCCGCTACAGACCCTGATGGAGAGGACATATTAAGATTCTCTATATTTGGTTGAGAATTTTGCAATCCTGCCATTAAAGATGTAGGCATGCCATATAGAGGGTTTTGAAGCGGTCGAAAGGGACTTCCACTGGGATTCCCTAAACTAGGGTTATTCCATGGGGCAAGAGCAGAAGCTGACGTGGTCGAACTTGCCAACGTCATGTTGGTCATGGGAGAAGTTACCCCTGTCTGATTCATAACCGTCGAAGCGGTCGAACTTATCGTGCCAATAGTTTGGTCAGGAATTGCTCCTACGCCAGAATTTACATTGGCATTACTAACAGATGTCTGCGTTGGTTGCCCCTCCATATTTGGAAGGTCATTGTTTCGATTACTTGGGGGTGGTCTAGCCATCCTTGTACGACTTTTGAATTCTGTTAAGTGTGGAACAGATTTCCCACTTCTTAAATGCATACAAGATCAAAACAATTAAGAATGCAATAAACCAACTGCACTCAATAAAACTTTAATAATAATTTAAAGCCAAAACGCACAATTGACTAGTCCCACTGGGCGTGCCAATTTGTTTACTGTGAAATGTGGTAAACAATCGCTAGTCTAATCGAGTTGCTTGCGAGATCGACTAGTGAATCTCAGGAGCATGTCAATTGTGTGTTTACGTTTAGATGTGAAGTTTTGAATGTTCATCATTGCAATGAGTTCATTGAGAGAATCGAAATGCTGGAAGTAAACTGATAAGAGAAAAGTAAATTGCAGAATTAAAAGGCTCGACGAGTTCATTCGATCGAATGAACCCTTTAAAAGACAGGAATTCTAAAGTGAAATGAAAAATGCATTGCATTCGAAATGTAAAGTTTACAGAAAACTTAAAATGGTTCACAAACATACATTCTCCTTGAGTACTCGTTTCTCTCTGCGCTGGGTACTTTGAGTATATAAGGATTTGTATAAATGATTTGCGACCTCGAAATCTGACTAACAACTGCTATATATAGATATTTAAAAATAAACCGCCCTAACGGTCGAACATTATCCTAACGCCAAGTGTCCTGCTACGTACACCTTGCATGCACATAACTGCTCCTTAGAACGGTTATCCATATTGCTCGAAGTCGAACTGATTTTATGAAGTCTTGTCAAAAATTACGCTAAGTCCAGAAATTTTGCTGTATTGCCTTCGACTCGACCATACACCCGCTCGACTAGCCCAATGGTTCGAAGTCCTCCTTCTTGTCTTTTCGATTCGAACAGTATCTAACAAAATTCGAATTTAGAGCATATTTTTAGCTCATCAAAAATATGGGCTAACACTTATAGTACAAAAAGATGTTTATAATGTCTAACATATTATGATGCAGTATCATCCAGTTCCCAGTAAGAGTGTATATACAACAACCATACAGATAAAAATACAATATCAGCAAGTAGCCTAATCTTTATTTGCTTGTATGTTTAGGATAGTAATAAACACCTATTTGGTTTCTGTATCTTCTGTTTCCATTTTCATTAAATGTAGAAAATATCAACAAAATTAATATTAGTGGGTTCAAGAGAAAATTTTACATTCAAATTTTCTAAATTGGATTCGAAATGGGAAAAATAAACTTCGTGCCTCTTGCTCTTTGTTGGTTTTATTTCCTCTTGTTGTTGACAAAAATTGAATGGATACAAATTTAAGGAAATTATAATTGAACGTGTTTCCTAAAATCAAATATACCATAAACCAACAGAAGTTATTAACAAATTGAAAATTTTAACATAGACTAAGATGCATAATCCGATCTATACATGTATCATGTATGTCAAAATGATACCAAAACAACCAACAACTTTCTAGTTTTAGATCATACCATCCACACACAAGAACAAATTATGGGATGAAACCAAAAGTTCAAAAAACAAAATGTGCATGCTGATGGGAGACACCAACAAAAATTTTAAAAAATAAAACACTCAAAGCATTAACAAAATTTAAAGGAAATGAGAAACTTCAATGATTCTTTGCTAGTTTACCATATTTTAATATAAACATGATGTCTTACATGGAAAATGTCCTGTAAGCATAATATTTTTAAATGATAAAAATATGTTTTTATTTACTTCATTAATGCCATCGCTAGCTCCACCTACCATGTGACTAAATAAATCAAAGTAAATATCAGTATCAATGGAATTTTATACCGAGTTCACAAAATATAATATATTCATTGTTAGTTTCACTACTAAAAAAATGAGTTTTAACATCGTCCTATTAACATCGGTTATTTGAAAACCGATGTCGTTAAGCACTTACAACATCGGTTTTCAAATAACAGATGTTAATATAATTTTTTAAATTATTTATATATTTTAAAAAAAATCATATATTGCGTTATTAATTATATTTTAATTAAAAAAATATAATAATTAATAAACAATAATAAATTCAAAAGGTAAACATTTAAAAATTAAACTAAATTTTTAAAATGAATTTCGTAATTTTAATTTTATTATTTCATGATTATCATTTAAATATAACACATATTTATATAAATTATTTGATATTAGTTAATTTGAAAAAAAAATTGTTTTTAATAATAGAGTTTAACTTTTATAGAATTTTTATAGAATGTTAGTAAAAATAATTATATAGTAAAAAAATTAAAATTTATTATTAATATATTATTATTTAATTATTATATTTGAAACAAAATGATATTTTTATTATTTTTAAACAAATTTTTCAGAACAAAAATAAAATTATTTTCATGAGACATGGAAATTATGTTTTAAGTCTTTAAATATAGAGTTAATTATAATCCACATGTAATTTATTTTTATTATATTTGTCATTTTTTTATTATTTTTAACTTCATTTGTTAATTATGTGAATTTTTTGTTAATAAATTTTATAAAAAAATTATTTAGGAAAGAAGAAACAAAGAAAAAAAATTATATTTAAATAGTGATGAATATTTTTTGTCAAAAGTTATTTTAATACTCAATTAAATATTTTTTTTTTAGATTTACTTAATAAAACTTTAAATTTTAATTCACGAACTAAGTTTGAAAACATGAATAACATATTTGGTCTGGTAACCACGACACACTCAAATTTAGTATGATTATCATTTATGAAATGATTATCACCGAGTTCTTATCATAAAAAAGTCATCCTTATTCATATTTAATATTGTATTAAAACTTAAATTTAAAATCACTAGTTAAATTAAAACAATCTTATTAATTGATTTATATACTTAGTAGCAAACAAAAATTGTTACAATTTTTTTATAATATCAATTAATTGAAAAATATTTTGATATAATTTTTAATATAATTATTACAGAAATTTACGATACTATAACTTACTGTAAAAAAAGTCATAAAATGTATGCATACATTATTTATTTGATTAAAACGTATTTTTCGTTCTTCTAGTTTTTAAAAACTATAGTTTAGTAAAGGTATATCCTAATAAACATTAACAATTTTAGGACAAAATGAATCATAAGATAAATTCATTTTCTCTCTCGTGTGAGGATGGAAGAAAGTGACTATCATATATATATATATATATATATATATATATATATATATATATATATATATATATATATACACGTCAATCAATTAATGAGTTAAAAAATAATAAAGTAAAAACACAAGATAATGAATCTTAATAATTTTCAGAGTAATTTTTAAAGAATAAAACAAATTATTTAATCACATTTCTCAAAAAATTTGAATGACATAAAGAAAATCTCGTATTGTATTAAGAATACAAATAATAAAATTTAATGATGCTATTTTAATAATGTAAAATAATTTAATTTTATTATTTAACCATAAATTAATATTGATATGATTTCTAAAATAATTTAAAATTCATATACCATATAAAATTATGTACACAGCAAATGCATAGTAAATTTTCTAAATCATAATAGTTTTAGAAAAAGTGTATTAGATAGTACCAACACTCCAAGGTACATCCACGCATCTATATAAACTCCGAGTTCATGATTTTTGTTTTTTTATTATTTAATTTATTGATTTATTGCTAGCTGCGTGAAGTGCACCTAACTAACGGGTTGATATGAATTTTATTAAACTTGGGGAATATACTATTGGGATTTGAAATGTTAAAAATGCTTATTTGATATTTGAAATTAATCATAAAATTGAAATTAGATTTATTAATTTAAATTTATATAGTTGAAACTTGAAAGTCTTTAAAAATCAAAATTATAATTTAATATCACGATTTTATCAATTAATAAAAAAATATTAATTTTAATTATCTAGCTGAAAGTCTTTAAAATCAAAGTTATAATTTAATATCATGATTTATCAAATAATAAAATAATTTTTTCACGTTCTTTCTAATTCTTACTTATGTTTGTTTCAGATTATCAAGAATTGATTTTGAAGAAATATATATTACATTAAAAATTCTTGTAAACATTTTACTAATTTTTAAAAAGTTTTTAAAATTTAAAAAAGGTTATCCTATATTAGGTTCAGTTGGGTCTACGTTAAATAAGACCCGAAACCAATTATAAAAATCATGGTGTCCAATTTTTGTCAAACCAAATTCTTAAATTGGGCCTATACGTCATTTCTCCTGTAAAACCCTAAACCCTCAAATTGGTCCCACAATTACTCCCACAATTACTGCAAGAACTCAGGTGTGTATTCGCTGCTCTCTCACAATTGCCGCCATAGAACAACCTTCTTCAAGCCAACATTCCATATCCAAGAAAAGAAAAACCACCGCTTCCTTCCAGTTACGCTCTTCCGATACGCAGTTTCCCGACACTACCGTCTCGCCGGAAGCTTCCGTCAGTTCTACCGGCACGGTTGTTTCCGGCGATTTTTGCTCCGATCGCTCTTGCTGCAGCTCCAGCCACTTTAAGGACCTCCACTCCGTGCCGTCAGATCTGCAGGTTCGCTCCTCGAAATTCTGAATTATTATTATGAATTGTTAATTTACTTTCGTAATTTTCCGAGTTATAACCTGTCCAAATTTTCCTGTTTAATTTCTTTATATCTATTTATTTATTGATATTCCTCGCCGATTAATGCAGACCAAGGGTTTCCAAACGGTAGAGGACTCAACCAACCGCTACTTCAAACCGTTCAGGTTTTTATTCTACTTATTTTTTGTTCGAGTTCTTTCTCATGTACGCGCACACGATCAATCTTCTAACGAAACGTTGCCACCGAAACACTGCGTATACATACATTTATTTTATTTTATTTTATTTATTTATTTGCTTCGGTTTTGGTTGTTCAGTGAAAGTAGAGTAAATAATGTCATTTGTAGATAGAAAAAAAAAGGTCAATATCCTATTATAATTATAATTTGACATATACGTGATATGGTGCAGTAAAAAAATATACACAATATTTTTTTTTTGGTGCTGATATATATGATGCTGATATATTCTTTAGTTCTTTGAAAAAGTGTGGCACTTGCGTACATATTTACAAAATCTTTTATGGAAGTCTATCCTGTAAAAATCACATCTTGAGTTTTTTATTGCTTAATTAATGTAAAAAGTCACATCTTTAGTTTTCTTTATTTAATAAAATCTATTTGACTTAACTATCAAGCACGATCAACTAGCATGACACATAATTTCTCATTTTAACGAGTGATTTCAAGCAAAATTATCTTCCAAAGATACACGTAGGAAATTTATATTTAACTCTGACGAAAAATAATTTACTTAGAATTACATTAATATTTAAATTATTAGTGAAAATAAACTTCTTTAATTTATTGTTATAACAATTTAAATAAAAAACTTTCTTGCTTGTTAACATGAGATTAAGTAATTTATTGAATATGTTATTTTATTTATCACGAAATAAATATTTTCTTATGAAATAAAATAAGAATTTTTTTCTTCTTCTTAATTTCTTCAAAAGAATGGTCAACCATCAATCTCAGCCAAAGATGTGTGGGATTTTATAGTTCTTGGACACTAATCGAAATATTATGTTAGCCACGTAAGTAAGAGTTTGGGTGCAAACAACACTGTATCATTTCCGCCATATTATCCTTTATTCTTCTTCAAAGTTTGAGTGTAGCATTCATATTGATATCTGTTTTTCGGAATGATGATTGATGTAGGTGTTCATTCAGTTATTTATTTGATTCTTGCTTTCATTTTGGATCGTGTTGCTCATCATCACAGGTACAAATGTTTGTTACCAATGAATATTTTTATTACGTGTTCACTGCCATTAATGACAATTGATATATGCTATATAAATTGTGTTCATGATAAGTGAACCTTAGATTCCCGTTTGATATTGGATGCAATGATTCTTGCGGATAGTTTGCATTAATCATTGTATTTAATCTTGAATTGTCCGTTTGGACAGTTTGGGGAGACTGATATTTTTATGGTAGATTCATGTGTTAAGGTTAAAATTATTTTGTTTAATTTGATGAAATTTCGGTAATGCATTTCTAGTTGTTCTCTGGGTGCATACTTGATTATCGGAAAATTAATTTCACCGATTTCATGTTGTGTACTTGGAGACCAATGCGAAATGCTGCCAAAATTTTGTCAAATTTAACAAAATAGAATTAACCCTGATGTATGAAGCTACCATAAAAGACGGTCTTCCCAAATGGGATAGGGACACACCTATAATAAAAAAGTGAAATTTTCATGCATCGAATAACTTTGAGAGTATGACCGAGTTATTACTTAGATGGATCGAAGTTGGATGAATGAAAGTCGCATCAGCCCAGAATATGAGGAAGGCGTCGAGCAATTCTTACAATTTGCTTCAGAAAGAGGTCAACCGGATGAAGATGGAAAATATTATTGTCCTTGCATCAATTGTTTGAATGGAAGACGACAAATACTGGATGACATACGAGAGCATCTGTTGTGTGATGGAATTAAGAGGAATTATACGACGTGGATATGGCATGGTGAAATGACAGACATGCAGAGTGGGCAACAATCCGAACCGTTTGATGTAGAAATGGGAGATCGCTTGGAGGATATGATTCGTGACCTTGGACAAGAGTCTTTTCAGCAAGCACATGCCCCTATGTATGATACATTACAAACTGATTCAAAGAAACCTTTGTATCCGGGGTGCAAGAATTCGTTGACGCTGTTGTCGGCAGTTTTAAGTCTGGTTAATATCAAAGCCAGATATGGGTGGAGTGACAAAAGCTTTAGTTCACTGCTTCAAGTAGTGCACGACATGCTTCCAGAGGAAAACACATTGCCTAAAAGTTACTATCAAGCAAAGAAAATATTGTGTCCCATGGGTATGGAGTATCAGAAGATTCATGCTTGCCCGAATGATTGCATATTATACAGACATCAATTTCAAGAAATGTCGAAATGCCCTAGGTGTGGGGTATCACGGTACAAACTCAAGGATGATGAGGAGTGTAGTAGTGATGAAAACTCAAACAAGGGCCCCCCAGCGAAGGTGTTGTGGTATCTTCCGATCATTCCAAGGTTTAAGCGTATGTTTGCTAATGGAGACGACGCAAAAGACCTTACATGGCATGCAAATGAGAGAAACTGTGATGGAATGCTTCGTCATCCGGCTGATTCCTTGCAATGGAAGAAGATAGACCGTTTGTATCCGGATTTTGGCAAAGAGGCAAGAAATCTTAGGCTTGGACTAGCCACTGATGGAATGAATCCATATGGCAGTTTAAGCACGCAACACAGTTCGTGGCCAGTTTTGCTAGTGATTTACAATTTGCCTCCTTGGTTGTGTATGAAACGAAAATACATGATGTTGTCTATGATGATAACGGGCCCAAGACAGCCAGGAAATGACATCGATGTTTATCTCAATCCCTTGATTGAAGACCTTACAAAGTTGTGGGACGAAGGAGTTTTAGTGTTTGATGGGTTTCGAAATGAGACATTTAATTTACGTGCAATGCTTTTTTGTACCATTAATAATTTTCCAGCATATGGGAATTTGAGCGGTTACAGTGTTAAAGGCCATCGTGCATGCCCCATCTGTGAAGAAGACACAAGCTACATACAACTGAAACATGGAAGAAAAACAGTTTACACTAGGCATCGACGTTTTCTTAAACCTCATCATCCTTACCGACGATTGAAAAAAGCATTTAATGGAAGTCAAGAGCATGAAAATGCACCGGTACCGTTGACTGGTGACCAGATTTTCCAGCGGGTTCAACACCTAAATACAATATTGGACAGAGTACATTGAAAAAGCTAAACCTGTTGGGCTTCCCGAGTCTCGGCATGACGAAAGAGTAAGAGGTAAGGGTTCAAGAGGACTGCATGTCATCACTCCAAGTGTAGAAGATTTGCAACAAGCTCACTTGTATGTGTTGAATAATAGTAATGAAGTTTTGCCATACATAGTTCGTCATGAAAATTTAGTCAAACAAAGTAATCCAAAAATGTCGAAGAACTCAGTGTTGAAAAAACATAACAAGACTTTCCTAGATTGGTTTAAACACACAATCTTGGCTGATGATAATGCTTCTGAAATGTTGAGAAAGCTAGCAGATGGACCTAAAAGAAATGTTATAACTTGGCAAGGATATGATATAAACAAGTATTCCTTCTATACAAAAGCACAAGACCAAAAAAGTACAATGCAAAACAGTGGGGTTACCCTAAGGGCTGAATCTCAACACTTCGCTAGTGTACATGATGACAATCCTTGTGTAGCTTTCATCCCTTACTTTGGTTTCATTGAAGAAATTTGGGAGCTTAACTATGTCAAATTCACTGTCTGTGTTTTCAAATGTAAGTGGGTTGACAGTAATACCGGTGTGCGGACCGATGATGTGGGATTTACGTTGGTGGATCTTAACAAACTCGCATACCAGAATGATCCTTTCATTATGGCAGAACAAGCGAAACAAGTATTTTATGTCGAAGACCCTTGTGATCAAAGGTGGTCAGTGGTTTTACATGGAAAAACAATAGGTGTCAATGTTGAAGATGATTATTCATACATTGATACTTATGTTAGTCCTTTGTCCACACAATTGTCACCTAATGTCATCGGAGAAGAAACTGACGATGTTCATGCTAATCGTAATGATCACGATGAAGGAGAATTAATTAACATCGTCTAATGTAATTTTTTTTTATTTTGTACTTAATTTCAATTCATTTAATTACATTCATACGCATTTATTTTTTATAACATATTGAATTAATGTTTTTTTTTTCACAGCCAAATGGCTACACAGTCAAACTCTCATCCGCCTCCTCCTCCTTCTACTGGTGTAACATCGCATTCGTCGTCACCACCATTGAAGCGGACTAGAAAGGCCTCACGCCTAAGATTATTGGCGACTAGACTAGTTGGGGCAGAGAGACCCCTTGTCCATGTGGATCCTGTTACTGGCAAAGCAGACGGTCCCCACAGCAAGAAATTTAGAACATATTTAGGGATCGTTGCTCGTGATAAGGTGGATGTCACATACGAAAATTGGAAGCATGTCCCTATTACTCAGAAGGATTTGATATGGGAGGATATTCAGGTATCATGTATTATTTCATGTTCCATATTGTTTGTTAGCCAAATATTTGAATTTAGTATTAATAAAACCTAATTTACTCTTTGTTAGGCTGAATTTGATATCCCTGAAGCATCTGATTTAAGGACAAAAAAGAAAATACTTCAGACTGTGGGGGAGCGGTGGAGACAGTTTAAGTCTGATTTGACGTCGAAATGGGCACTTGCAGCTGACAAGGATAGTGTTGATGACACTGTATGCAAAATGTACGGCATTAGCAAGGAGAAATGGACCCAATTTTGCCAGAGCCGTAGAGACCCTTCATGGGAGGTAACTAATTTGGGATTTTCATTTTTTTAACTTTAAATGAACTTATTATAATACATTGTAATCATGAGTTTCATTAATGTTTCATTTTTACAGAATGTTCGAAAAAAAGCACAAGCTGTCCAAAAACAAAACACTGCCCCTCACGTGATGTCTCGTGGGGGTTATGAATATTTAGAAAAAAAGTTGATGGATGAGAAGAGAAAGAAAAAACTAGAGGAAGCAACTCAATCCGGAAGCACTGACACCGTCATTGATCCTCCATCTCCCATCAAACGACACGTGAAGTGGAAGCTAGCCCGCACCAAGAAAACTGGTGACATGACATCTGAAGCAGCAAAGGAAATTGCTGACAAGATTGTAAGTCACTTTCAATTCATAATTGTAATTATTTTTTTTATTGTGTGATTAAGTATAGAATAAATGTGTTCTTCACAGGATGCGCTTGAGGAGCAGGCCTCACAGGGTTCCTTTGTTACCCATGGATGTTATGATATACTGACTGCTGCCATTGGGCGACCAGAACACCCTGGTCGTGTGCGTGCTGTAGGAGCCGGTATAACCATCAAACAATACTTTGGATCAGCTTCAAGGACCTCCTCCATTGCTCCCGAATACCTGCAACAGTTGACGCAACAAATCAAGGACCAACTAGAGGATTCAATCACAGAAAAAGTCACTCGACGGCTAATGTTATCCCTCAGCCAAATGCAATCACAGGGACTCGCACTGCCTCCTGAACCTGATGTTGGTCCTTCAGCTGCTCGTGTCAGCACAAAGGAGAGTTGTGTTGATCCCTCAGGGAACGATCTAGACACCGGTGACTCATACAAATGTGGGTTGTATATTGAAGAATATCTTTCTCGCCTGGTTGCCCTGGGAAGAGTTTATGAGGGATCTACAACAATTCACAACATTCCTTTGCTGCATGATCAAGTTAAGGTTGGTGTTGAGGAGATTAGAGATGTAGATGCTCCCATTCCTGTACCCACTAAAGAGGTTAAGGTCGTGGGACAGGCTCTTAACACATTCCTTGCTTGGCCGACACATCTAGTCAAGCGTTTATCAGAACAGGTATTTTAGTGTCATTAAATGCTTATTTTTCCAATTAAAATGTTTACTGTGATTAAATTATGTCAATTAATTATGTTGGATAAACAGGGAGCTGTGAGACCCGCGAAACCTGCAGATAGGCCGGATGATGAGGTCGATGATCCGCTATATCTAATGACATTGACCATTCCACAACTTTTTCTGAAGCCATTGCAGGTTATGTGGGATACTACCTTGTTTGGCCTATTTAATGAAAACTTTCCCTTGTACATAAAGCATGAAGATCTGTCTGAAATTGCACATGGTGGTCAATGTCTCAGCATATCTGTTATACAGTTGTGGATTCTGTAAGTCAATTTAGATTATTGTTAGTTACCTAATTTATTGTTTTACCTTCATGCATAATTTACTTTGTGTTAACAATAATAGGCATATGACTGAGACAAGTATGCGAGCTGGGAATATCGATGTGTATGGATTCCTCGAGCCACAGTCTATCCAGAGATCTGGCCAATCACAATTTGAATCAGAAAATTACATTAAGAACTGGATGCAAAATTCAAAACGAGATGTGTACCTAGGAGCCTACTTGAATGGGTAACTTAAACTCAACAAATGAATTTAAATAATGTATAATAGTATAATAACATATATTGGTCTCCACTGCAGTGCACATTGGCAAATGGTCGTCATTTTGCCTAAGGAAAATGTTGTCATTTGGTTTTGTTCGTTGCATAATAAGCCAGACAACTACCTCAAAGGCATAATTAATAGGTCAGTGTTGTTTTTTAATATATTTGCATTAGCATTAGTCAGGTAAATCAAAATTTTAAATGTACAATAAGAATCTATGTTTGTATTCAATAGTGCTTTGAAAGGACTTGACGATACTCAACAAAGTAAATCCAAGACTCCTGCTAGGTGGATTGTTGTTAAAGTAAGTTATTTAAACAATATGTTTTCACTTATATTTTAGTATTGTGTAGACTAATTTGTACTGAACGTTGCATATCTAAATTTCATAATGTATTTAGTGTAATAGACAAAAAGGAAGCACTGAGTGTGGGTATTACGTCATGCATTGGATGTCAACTATAATCTTAGAAAATTTCCAGAATAATTGGGAAATGGTAATTTTTAATTCACCAAATTTCATATTATTATGATTGCTAATATATTATTAACTTATGTTTTATTATATCATGCAGTATTTCACTGATCCTAGACCATTGGAACCAGAAAGATTGAAGGCGCTTCGCAACCAGTGGGCAAAGTACTATTTGAAAGTGAAAAATGAAACTTAGGATGTTTAGACAATCTTGTAATTGTAGTTTATATTTACTTACTTAATTTACAATTCATGTTTCAACATTAAATATGTTTTAAATTCATAGTAATTAGTAAATTTCTTATTGAATTTTCTGGTAAAAACTGTTTCAAAACAGAATGAAAATTATATGTTGTGTGGTCTGATTTTAAAATTTGCAGGTTATTTTTGGGATTTATTGAAAAAACAGACATCATGTTAAAAATAAATTTCTAAAACAACATCGGTCTTTAAAAAAACTGATGTGAAATGTTACTTACAACATCAGTTTTTTTAAAAACTGATGTTAAATGTCACTTACCTCAACATTTTTTAACATCGGTTTTTAAAAAACCGATGTTACATGTCACTAACAACATCAGTTTTTTTAAAAATCGATGTTGATTTATAGATTTATAACTTTTTTTTCTTCATAATTCATATCATATAACATCGCCTATTTAAATAACCGATGTTAAATATCACTTACAACATCAGATTTTTAAAAAACTGATGTGAAATGTTACTTACAACATCAGTTTTTAAAAAACCGATGTCACATGTCACATTTAACATTGGTTATTTAAAAAACCGATGTTAAATGTCACTTACAACATCAGTTTTTTAAAAAACCGATGTTGATTTATAGATTTGTAATTTTTTTTCCATAATTCGTATCATATAACATCGCCTATTTAAAAAACCGATGTTAAATGTCACTTACAACATCAGTTTTTTAAAAAACCGATGTTAATTTATAGATTTATAATTTTTTTTTTCATAATTCGTATCATATAACATCGCTTATTTAAATAACCGATGTTGTATTTATTAGTTAACATCGGTTTTGAAAAACCGATGTTAATGATACTACTTTCCACATCGGTACTTTCAACATCAATTAATAACTGATGTTGAAAGTCTTAAATAATCGATGTTAAAACCTTATTTTCTAGTAGTGTTTATAGCGAGTTCACAAAATATAATATCTTCATTGAAAGTTTACAAAAAAAATTGTTTTTTTTTTTTACTTTTACTTTTAAAGCATGGCCTATGCAAAACTCTACAATTTTTTTCCTCTAGCTCTGCTATTGCTTATAAACAACTTGTTTTATCACTCCTTATGTATAGCCTGAGACCAGAGTTATTATACATATTTTCATTTGAATTGCTCATTTTTTTTAGTTACAATGCTACATTGACCATATTCATTTTGGGCACTCCACTATTATGTTTGGTTGTTCCTTGACTGTAGCATTCTCTTAATATACATAGTCTAGATTCAAACTTTGTAAACCCAAGGAAGTTGTAGGTCTAAAAGACTATATCTAGAGTTCAAAGTTCACACAATTTGGTATATGAAACACAATATTTGGATGGTGAAAAATTCAAAATCATTCCCTTATTATTTGATTAATGATTTTTTCTTTATAAGGGATCCAGGATACAAGTTAACAAAGCTTAGTTACAAACCTGAATTGTTGTAATTAACAATAACCAATCAGGAGGAT
The DNA here is from genome assembly GCF_000004515.6 of Glycine max. Classification (NCBI taxonomy): domain Eukaryota; kingdom Viridiplantae; phylum Streptophyta; class Magnoliopsida; order Fabales; family Fabaceae; genus Glycine; species Glycine max. The sequence goes on from NC_038255.2 coordinate 42,093,056, forward strand.
TGCACCCTAAAAATTTGTAAATATCAATTTATTAAATACAATATGTGTTGACAACAAGCATCGATGAATATACTAGATAAAGTAAATTGAGAAAATTGTATCCTAATTTATAAACAGAGGAAGCAACAAGTAGGAAATATCTCAAATGCAGGATATGTCTAATGCACACATAGTACATCAAACAAACACAAAGAACTATTGCACAGTAAAACAAATGAGATCAAACTATTTCTGTATTGAGATACATATTTCGAAGAAAACATACCACGATGACAAGCCCAATAGATAGTAGGGGAGAGTTTTGAGATTTAGATTGGATAGATGCAACAAATGGTATACTTCCACCATCATCACCTAATCGACGCGAGTTCGGAACCAATGCCACCACCGACAGCGTTGAGGACAAGGAAGCCCTGGAGACCAGTGTAGTTGTCTGCGAGTTTCCGGATACAACCCAAACATAGATCTACGATCTCTTTACCAACTAAAATTTGGGAAAATCAAAATTAGGTCAGAGAAATTGAAAAGCGTGGATTTCTAGTGGTGAGAGAAAACAACAAGAAGAAGAAGCTTTGACGTGATGACAGTTCTAATAAAATTGGTGTTAAGTATCTTATTTCAATAACGGTTTTAACCAAAATCATCTTCAAACAGATAATTTTCACAAGACTGTCTTTGAAAATTTACAATTATTTATAAAAATATCACTGTATTTTTTAAGACATTAGTTTTATAGAATCATCTTTGTTCTCATGTCGTAGAATAACATTTTTATAGTAGTGTGTAACATGCATATGGGGTATCACTGAGTAAAAGAAAGTTCTCCACTTTGCAGTTTGCACCCATATATACACAAAATAATAAGAACAAGTTATGTGTGGAAGTGGATCTTACACCATGCAACAACTTATGCCACATAGTAAACTAAGAACGATTGGCATGAACCGAACAAATTAAAGCGTTGTCCCGCAAATAACTTTTCACTCAACATATTTAGAAAAAATCCCATGTCTTGTCATATATATATATATATATATATATATATATATCCAACTAATTAAGTTAAAATACTGCAGTGGTCATATAATTTCCCATCCATACTAATTTTGCTCAATTTATAAAATGTTGCTTTCGATATATAATTAATTTTCTCACTATATACATACATAACTTTCATGCACGCATGTATGGTTAATTATCCTACATGGCTAGCTTTTAACACGTGATAACGTGCTTTTGACATCTTATTGTAACCAGAACCAAATTACTATAGCTTCCATAGGGCATGTAACAACAATTCAGTGCCAAAATCACGTACCTAACCAGCAGTTAGGTCACACATCATATCAGTTTACAGTAGATGATAGCAAATTAAAACTGGAAAACTTTTGTTTCAAAATAAATTTTTCCATATACATCCAACATCAACAACAAAGATTAGTTTGATCGGTTATATATGTGGTCCCCTTTAACGTTGCTAAAACTACTAACATTAGTTACTATCAGACAATGATGACGTAGGACAACCATTATACGATACCAATCTTAGTTTTGAGACAAATAAGATGCACTCTCTACAAGAATCTCATCCCAATAAAGGAGGAATATATGTATAAATGCTGAAGGGGGATGCAACCATACGGGGGCCTAACACTCATCGCTGATTTTGGTGCATCACATTCATATAGTCCTTCCCTAGCTAGCTAATTGCTTATATATTGTGCATTTCATGCTACAAAAATTGGAAATAAAAAAGACAAGGGTGTGAAGAGGGTCGAGAGAGACGAATATGAGAAGGCAAATAAAGGAGGGGACAAGAATATATGCGCCTAGCTTATTGCACACTTTGAAAAGCTAGGTCAATGGCCTAACCACGAATGCGCTTGGATAATCCACTTTGCATTCCTTTGCGGTTGGTCTAAATTGGCCAATCAAAGGGAAAACCTTTATAAAATTATCAATTAATGTGTATTTTTTTAAAGTATAGAATTTGAAACCTTAAATGCTAGCTAGTTAGCTAGATCTCATTATGCTCGTTCTATGTTTATGGATCGTTTACTTAAGCATGGATTTATAATTATTAAACTTTTTAAGGAAGAAAGGCAATGGATTCTCTTGTATGGGTCAAACTAATTGTTCAGCAAAGGTTGAGTTTTGGGTTTTGACCATGCTAGTGCTATTTTTTTTTATTCCTTTGGCTTTACGCGCTTCACCAATCGAAATGAAAGTGTGCAATAACAGGACTAACACATAGACCACGCAATATATAGGTCTGTCCTGAAATTAAATATTATGGCTATTTACTTAGGGTTTTGTAATTAACATGACACGTATTACAAAATATAGTATTATTCATCTTAATTACTTAAAAAATATTAATCTTTTTATATTTTAAAAATATCAAATGCTTTTATTTTAATAATGTTTATGTTTTAATTTTTTAACATGTGCCATAAGAGACACGTATTATCCTAAAGTTAATTGCAAAGCATGCACGGACCGAAAAGGAAACTAAAGATGCATTGATTCCATTTATGCATTACTACTTAACTATGGATGGTGGAGATATAATTTTGGAAGCGTGACTTTAATTAAGCTAATTTTAACCCTCTTAAAGCAGCACTTGCGACGCTAGCTTAGATCCCAAGATAAGAAAAATCATCATTAATAACTAACTTCTAACATGGGAAATATGAGGGAGATTGCAGATTGGAATATCTGTTTGTGGCATCATGACATGCAAAACCCGCGCTTTTTAAAACTTAGATTGATGTCTACGTAATGCGACAGTTTTTGCCTCCATTTAATCCAATGAGCGGTTACCACTTACCAAAGAAATTTTTAATTTAAGTAAAACATCTAATAGGATCGAGAATTGGAATCCCTGGCCTGAATTGTAACTTTATGCTTTTAGCGCACCTTATGGCTGCTTACATAATCAACTTTTGGGCTTTTAGACTTATTACACGTAGCATCCCTCCGTTTTAGAATTAGAATCATTACTTTTAACCTCCTCTCTCAAACATTGTTAATATTCCGTTAGTTATTTAAAAAAAATTGATAAGGTCCAATTAAAATAAACTGAGATCATAACTAAATAAGTGGAAAAAAAATCTAAAGATAATAACTTGAACCAGCAATAGCGAAGAAATACAACTATCTCTCTCTCTTGCTCGGTCTCGTTTACTCTCACGCTAAGTAAATTTGTTTCTGTTTATTTTTATTTTTAGCATGTTTTAATTAAACTGCATTAATATTTAAATCTTCTAGAATAAAAATGAGAAGTTATTTTAATTGCACTGATAGTTTTTACATAATGAATATGAGTAAGAATCAAGAAGTATAAAATTTGACATTTATCTATTTTTAACATATTTTAATTTGATTAGATGGATATTATATTTGTAATGTTAATATGCTTTCATGTTAGATAATATTTAATTAATTAATTGCATAATACGAAATTGGCAATAGGTGTTATCTTTTATAGTTAGTTGCTTGTAATGGTTTGTTTGTAAATTATATTGAATATGTTTCCATATTAAACTCATAGAAGCAAACACTCAATAAATTTAATATTTGATTTATAGATATTTTGTTTATTTGAATAGAATAGTTGCACATTGTTGTTACCTTTGGTGGCGGGTTGTTTTGATGATATCTTATATAGTTGCCAATTTCATCAAAACATTTCTAGTTGACTTTGGTTGTAGAATCTTTTCCTATTAACTTAAATTTGATCTCTTAAGAAGTAACAACATGTGGTATCATTCTTCTTCTGCGTTTATATAGAAAATATATTGTTCAATATATAATAGTGTTTATCTATTAGCAGATTCTCAATATCTTATTTAGTTTTTATGAACCTTTGAATATCTCACAATTTAATTCAATTTAATTTTTTTGGTTAGTTCTCAATTTAACATGTGTTTGAAAAATTATTTTCACTCAACTCAATCATATAAACTTCAATATTTGATTTAGTTTCTATGCACCATTAAATATGTCACGTTTCAATTTCATTATATTCTTTAAGTCAAACCTATATTAAACATGTGTTTGAAAAACCTTCTCTCTCAAGTCTCAACTCATATGGCATATGAATGACTTGCTTCATTATTTTTTCCATCATAAATTCATCACAATCCACCAAAACATTTGTATAGGAAATGTTTGTATTTACAACAAACGAGTACAAATATCCTAATGTTTATAACTTTAGACCTAATAATCATAACAAGAGTGAAGTATGATCATAGTATGTAGGAAAATGTTTATAAAATACAATGGCAAAAGAGAAATCAAAATTTGATACACAAATACATTTTAGATTATATATTTAACAAAGTGGCTAAATGTGTAACAAAACATGAGAATGTTATAACTGATAACGTAACTGAACTAAGATTATAACATATGCTTTAAGAATATGTTATTTTGATTTAGAATTTAATTATCTACCGATTTCAATTTTCAAATTTTGAAAATTATAATTTGAGTTTTAATAATTTTTAAAAGAAATAACTTGATATTACGTTTATATATCTTTAGAGTAAATTACACATATATTTTTTAAGGTTTAAAAAAATTACACATATCTCATTTCTTTTTTATAAAATCTACACATATCTCGTTTATATATCTTTCTTCTATTTTTAAAACTTATACAAATCCCATAAATATTGCCTAAACATTTGACCGCAACAAGTCATGTGCATTGACATTTTTTATTAAAAAATGTTAAAATATATTTTTCATTCTTATAAATATGAAAGTGCTTGAAATTCATCATTGTAAATTTTTTTATCTATTTTTTATATTCGTAAAATTTAAATATTACTTTTTGTCGGAAGCTAGGTTTAGATAAATCTACACTTATATGTATTTTGTTATAAAAAGTGTCGGATTTTTCAATTTTTTACGTATCTTTTTTAGCCCTTTTGTATATCAAAATTATCTTGAATTGTTATTATTGAATACTTACACGACATTTATGGGATTTGTATAAAATTTCAAAAACAAAAGAAAAATGTGTGTAATTTTCTCAAACCTTAAAAGAAATATATATAATTTTTTTAAACCTGATAAGACATATAGGTAATTTTCTTAAATCTTAGGAGAAACATGTGTATATTTTTTAAAAGGAGGAAAGATAAGTGTAATTTAATCAAAAATATGTTTAAGTACATGTAATGTAATAATTTCATAAATACATAAAAAAATATAAATATAAAAAAATATAGTATATTTGTTAACTAATATGGTGAGACATAATTGACAAATAACTTTATCCTTTAATTATGTGGTAAAAAAATAATCTTTCACTCTCAAGCCAAAAATATCCCAAGGTAAAAAATAATAACATCATATATTTGTAAGAAAAAATTGTGTATAAGTTAAATTCAGATTAAATTAGATCAATTTTTAGAATAAAATCCCAATCAGATTCAATTTAATAAAAAAATCAGTTTCAGATTTTTTTTATTTTCAATTTTTTAAATCTTTTTTTTTAATTTTTATTAGATTAGATTATTGTACATACTATCACATAAAAAAGGGAAATAAAAAATCATGGTAATTTCATTTTCTTTCTCCTTCCGTGCCCATTACTTCTTTGTTTGGCTTTTGAAGTTTGAACAGTATTTGCCTATTTGGTTTGCCGCTCCAAATCCCAATACACTCACTGTTGGTGACTCATAAAGGCACCGTCTTTGGATTCTCTTCCACTTCGTCTCTGCGACGCAAAAATGGGTCGAAAACGAGCTTCCAAAAACAGCGACAGGGTTCAAGCGTTGGTACGTGGAAGCTACGATCATGTCTCTGGACTATTCTTATGCTTCTCTATTCATCACGCTTTTCTCTAATGATCATTGATTTTCTGTTTTCCTTTTGTTGAACGTTTCGAAAGTTTCTCTGTATCTGTGTCATGCTTGTTTGCTTGCTTGGTTTCACTGTGTTCCTATTATCGCTGTATTTTTATGGGAAATTTTTTATTTTTTTTATTTTTATAGCCTTTGGTGTTGGCTGCATGCATACACTTAAGGCTTTGGTTGGGTAAGGGTTTTATATTTTTGAATAGATGGATGGATATTGGTGAAATCGTGTGATTAGGAGGAAAAATGTAAGCTTGCAATATGTACTTGATTGCATTTGTGGGTGTGATATGCCAAGTTTATCACTTTTTGTACTTTCTACGGTGAAAAGTTGATTTTTTTCTCTTTACCTTTTCGAGAAAAAATATTTTATGGTCTAATATCACCACGGGTTCATGGTTCTGGTCAATCTTCACATGTCTTAAGAAAAATAGTTAATAAAATTTGTTAGGGTGTCACTGTGATAACTAACAGATGATGGTGATCATACAATAATTTCTCCCTTTTGGAGGCTGTTTCCAAAGAAACGTTATCAACTACAGGGTGTTCTTTTAGGTGCATGTGTGTCAAGACAAGTGTTTGATGTTATTTTAACTTTCATCGTGCGTATTTTACAAGTATGTTATTTGCTCACCACTGAATTTTTTTATTTTTGTTGAAGCCTACTGTTGTGGAACCACAGCCTTCCAATGGAAACATACAACTGCCAAGGGCACTAGAATCTCAGCTTGAAATCCCACTCCCTGGGCTTACCTCACCGAAGCATCCAAATTTGTTGGTGGGTAGAGCGGAAATGCGTCATGCAAAAAGCCCGGCGCAGGAGCAAGTGAACCAAGACCATGGGCATCAAAAGAAGCCTCCTACACCTGCTAAGAAAAAAATCAAATTCTGTGGTGCATCTGTGAGGCGATCAGAACGCATTAAAAGTTCAGTTGTCAATCACCCTAACACCAATTGTTACATTGAAGTCGTTGAGGATTTAACTGTTAGTGATGGTGAGAAAGATGAAGCAGATACTCAACTGGAGCAGGTATTGTTGGCAGAGCCAGAGATGGAGTTCGAGCTGCCGCTGGAGCACGAGCACGAGTCCGAGCCAGAGCTGGCAGATAATTTGGGAGAGAAGAAGAGTTGGAAAGAAAAAGTTGACTGTGCCTTGCAAAGAATAGAAGCTCTTGATAAGACAGTAGAATTGTTGAAATCCAAGGTATTTTACAAGTTTGTATTCAAGACTCCGTGTGGTTGTTATTTTTCCTGTGATTTGTTGCTTGTCTCATTGATTTACATGCTGAACATGTAACAGGTAGATGAGAATATTGCCTTTTGTGAAGCCCCGTCTATGGCATCTATAAGTTACAAGAGCATGTATATTGACTCACAGAAGAAGGTTTTATTTTTTTCCAATTTAATTTTCTAATACATCTTTTAAGCTTTATCCTCTTTGTTTTTGGTATGATATTCATCTATATTTTTTTATGTTGTTTATTGCCTCACATATATATGCAGATTGAAGCTTTAACAGTTGAAAATCAACGACTAAATGGAAAGCTGGAAAATGCTCTTGGCAAAATTGAAGCGGTATGTTTCAACATTAATATTCCTCCTCCATTTTGATTCTTATTATGGCATAAGGCCTTTTTATTCGATATCATAATCTATCTCTGGCAAAACTCCTGTTTTTCCTCTTCTTTATCATTGGTTATCATTATTGTTGATCATTTGAAGAAATATCTTTTTACACGAACGATTATCTTGTGTTTCTTTCATTAAACTGTTGCCTCTAGTTTTGGATCAAGAACCCTACTTGAGATGGATAAACATTTCGCAAAATGGTTCTTGTGGTTGCGACAACAATACAATGATTTCTTTTTGTCCTGTAATGTACCTCTGACTAACTATCCTTGATGACTCTACATTGTAGTACGAAAAAGAGATCCGTGTTTTAGTGGATGTATTGGATAAAACGAAGGATGCTGTTAAGGATACTATGATTACAAATGTGGCAAAAACTATAGAAGCCGCTGTTAATGTATCAACTCAAGCAATGCAAATCCACAATGCGTGCTCTGCTTCTGCAGTTAAGAGAAAGAGAAATGAAAACTGAAGTAGGAAGCTAATGCTGCACGACTTATTCTTATGTATTGTAAAAAGTAGACACTTGACACCTAATGTGCTTGACCAGCTGACCTTGAGCCTGTGGTGCTTTTTAACCTTTTTTGCATGGATTTCTGCTTGTTAATGTGGTCATTTTAAATTCTCTGATTTTCATGTGTCTCTAGTTTTACCTGATGGTGCATAAAATTCATACATTCTGTTTTTGCGTTTTGTTTTTGTAGTATTGTTAAGTATTAATAGGAGAAAGAAATAGTTAGGCTTTAATGTTTTAAATCCTTAGATATGTTATGATAAATGGTTGTTCTGTCATCGTTGCTATGTCACTCTCTAGATAAGAAGCAGAACGCGCCATCACCTACAGCCCTTACCACTAGATCCCTCATGCTTTTCTTGACATAAGGTTATTGCTAAATCTGAACCACCTCCATCTTGTTTATAACTCAATGATGATCTAGCCCAAGGTTTATGGGGTGGTGTAAAATGTAAATATGCCAAAATTAGTCGAGTTCTTTGGGCTCAAGTTTACCTAAGTATGGATAAATAGAAGGTGAAAAAAAATGGCAGCATGTATGGAGCACATGTCGCTGCTGAGCATGTCTGTTCACCATCCGGGAATTAAGAGTGCCCGAAGAAGTGCGTTTTTGGTTCAATATGTTTGCGTGGAATAATTATTTAAGAGTTCAACACCTATATATTGAGTTTTACACCTTGATTCAATTATAAATTAAAAATTATTGTATGAATTATTTTAAGATAATTATTTAAAAAGTCAACAAATTTATCATATATTATAGATTATGATTGGATGATAGTAAAAAATTTATTATTATTTAATTGTCCATTTTTAATTCTTTATAGGAATATCTTTTCAATTAGGAAACTTTTATTAAAATCAAGGTGTGGAAGTATCGGTAACATTAAATGCTATTCTTTTTTTTTTAAAAAAAAAAAGAAAAATCACTCTTGAATCCTTAACTAAACCTATTTTGGAAAACAGTAAAAATAGAAAGCCATCAATTTAATTCCTAAAATTAGCATTGCCAATCAATTTAGTATTTAATGTATTGAAAAACGAAAATTGTCCTTTTTTTAATAGAATAAGCAGTTTTGTTTTACTTTTCTAATATATTTGTATACATATAAAAAAAAATAGACAATGGCATGAGTGTGTTGCAACAATTCACAATGCCAAATTTTGTTACCTTTACCTTCTCTCTTCAGCAAGCTTTTCCTCTTCACCTTCTTCAATGAAATCAATGCTCTCTTCATCCACAAGAGAATTGAAGAATTTTTATACCATATCAGAAATTTGAGAGGTAAAGCATGATATAGGCTTAAAGTGGCCACACATAATAGAGTCCAAAGCATGAAGGGAATATACACATGTTTATCCTATCAATCGGTTTATATACCAATCCAGAAACAACCATTTGCTGCCTAACTAACAGTTCCATTTGTTTCTTGCTGTCAAGTGACTACTCAGGTATTTACAATTCACAAACCACTTATGATTATGTGATAATTCATTTGCCATCACTTTTAAATAAAGAAGAACCCCCCCATATGCCAAACTCGAAGAAGTCCTCAAAACCAAAAAAACAAAGAACATATTTATGTAAATAGTTATATTTATTAGCTAGAGAAGGATGTTGGATTCATATTCCTTAATTTCAATTATCACATTATTACAAGCATAAATGTATTATTTATGAACAGTGATGGACACTATATTATATTAGATGAGAAAAGAATTTATTTTTGGCGGAAATAAGAGGAATTTTAGCAGCAGCATCATTACAAGGGGTGTTATGATGGTGCCTAATATTATAGTTTTCTCCTCACCATCAAGTGAAACACAAAACTTGCTGATATCGTTCATGGGTGTTTTTGGTTCTCCATTCTGAGTTTACTCTTCTCCATCATCAATCGAAGCAGAAAACTTGCAGATATGGTTCCTGCGTGTGTGTGTTGGTTCTCCATTTTCGTCTTCGTCGCCATCTCCATCCCTTGTCTCTTCTGGAATTGTTGGCGGCGGAGACGAGAAGTCTAAGTACATTCCCTGAAGAGCATGCTCATATGACTCATCAGAGAGATCTTGTGAGGCAAGTTGGTGGTACTCCACAAGCTGATGAAGACATTGATTTTCTCTGACCAGATTTGCATTTTCATTGGCCAGTCTGGACTTCTCAGCAAGAAGTGCTTCCAGCTGAAGCCTCACCTGCAGCCACCAAAGCCCCCACCCACAAAGATTAGTTTGTGCTATATCTAACACATTTTCTAATATTAGTTAAATTTATTGAAAACTACAAAATCACAAGTCACGTTCATTAAATAAGAAGAACCATAATTCAATAAATTTCAACCAAACGTGTGTGTGTTTTAGAATGTGTTGCCTAATTAATCATAGCAATGGCATGGTTTATAAGATAATTCCCTTTACCAGATCATCTTCTTCAGGTCTAACTCCTTTTGCAAATCCATCACGCAGTCTCCTGTTCTCCTCTTCAAGTAAACCACACCTTTCTTGCATAAAACAGAGATCTGATTTAATGGACTTCAATTCTCTTGCTAGTGAGGCCGCTTTCGTTGCCATTGAAACTGCAAGCTGGAATGTGCAAATAAATAACAATTAGCATGAAACTTCATCAAACCAACTCACTAATAGTTAGTAGAAAGAAACACCTACATTTTTAGCTTTCTTGATGTTCGTATCCATCATTTTTTTCCCATTCTCCTCCTTTTGTGAGTCAACAGCATTCTCTTCAGAGACATCATTAGGGTCAAATTTCCTTTTCATTCCTTGCTTTGACTCCTCCTCCTCTTTCTGTTTCTCCCCCGAATCCTCTTTGTTTTCCACCTTATCATATTTGCTGTGGAATATGTCAGTTAATGTGGGTGGATTCGCCAATTCCCTAGCACCCTGGAAAAAAAAACAGCTAGAATTTTAATAACAAGGGGTCTTCATTTAATTGTAGTAATCTTTAAAACCTACAGTAACAAAAATCATCAAATGTCACATCTATTAAATTCAAAATTCGATTTAACTGGGCTAGCAAACTCTAAAATCCAATCAACATTAAGTTAGTCAAAACCAATGAAATTAGAGTCAGATATTTTATATTTTTAAGTAATATCTCATATTCAAGTCCTACTTCACAAAACCAATAAATACTTAAATCAAAAGAAACTATATTTGTCCAAATTAGTAGTTGTAGACATACATGAAGGGCATTGTCCAAATTATTGGACAACAGAGAGAGTGTGTGGGCAACTGAGTCAAACCCTCTCATCAGCAACATAGAATCTTCCTTCAACCGGTTGTTGCCTTGTTCATTCTATACATGTAAAAAAGAAATAAAACAAATTAGACTAAGTAATTAATCTAAAATCTTGGCGAATCAATTCAAAATTGAAAGGAAAAAAAAAAATTGATTGTACAAGGTAGTAGCGGAGGACACTAACCGTAGGAGAGTGAGTTGAGGTTTCGGATTGACGAGCATCGAGGAGCGCGTCGATCCTGCTCCTGAGAGTGCTCCAGAAACGTTTATCAGAGGAAGGGCTGAAAAGAGGAGAAGAAAAATAACCCATCACGCGCATCCCCTCCTGTCACCACAAAAAAAAAAAAAAAAAAACACTTCAGATAATATAAAGAAAAAAAAAGACAATTAGCCACGTTTAAGGTTAAGAGAGGCAAGAAACCTGGCTGTTGTTGTGGAGGTCGAGAGGAGAAGGCGGTGTCTCCAACGAGGTTGTCATTCGATCGCGTTATGGCAGTGCTTGGAAGGGAAGAGAAAGAGAGAAAGAGAGAAAGGTAAGGAAGCTTTGCTTAGCTTAACGGCTAGTTTGAAAAAGGTTCTTTGAAAAGGGTAATACGAGGATTTTATTTAAATAGATAGATGGGTCTATAGTTCACGTTAACGTTCGGAAATGTTAGCTTCTTTGGAGTTTTTAATGCGAAGATTAAAACTTAAAAGCGTGACAGCTTTCAACGCGCGGGGCCTATATGTTTTTTGACTTCCCCACACAGTAATTAATGTTTATTAGATTGGCTTTAGATTGGTAAGTAATTAATGATTTAATCTAAAAGTGTAGTTTAGTTTACTTCCCATTTTTGGGAGTATGTAAAGAACAGAGAATTAATATATAATGTACTAAGCTTTTTTTATGATTGATAATGTGATAATCTTAATGTAATAGAAAAAGAAAGAAACATTTAAAAAGAAAAAACAGAAAAAAAAGTCATAAATATAATTTGATCTTTAATTAAACTACTTCTTTTCTTTCTTTTTATGTATCTATTTTAAAAGATAATAAATAAATTAATAAATGTTATTAATGTTTTTTATATTAAAACATTTTAATTTCCTGATATGATATTTATTATTTTTCTTATTTATAATAAATGTATACGTTTTTTTAAAAAATAAATTTAAATAATAACAATTTTTTTCTCATTGCATCATTAAAAAAAAATTGGTTCAAAGGGATGGATAATAAATGCCTCATAACCATTTTTTAACATGCGGTTTGATTTCATCTGAGTTGATTTCAATATAATATCGATTTCAAACTAAATCAAATTGATCTTTTTTGCATATTGATTTGGTTTAATATAGTGAATTTTTTTAAAATTTTATTTACTTTTATATGGCTTTCAAATTTATTTTCAACTTGATAATAATTAATCTAATAATTAATTGAGTCATAGTCAATCCATAAAATGACATTTACAAATCCATGGTAACAAAGATAGAAAGGCCACGGTTGTGATGATAATTACATTACAAACCTCTCATTAAAAAAAAGGACAATAAAAATATCCAGTCAATTATGAATATATTGAACGTCATAGATTCATAATTTAATATAACTAAAATACTCAACACATATAAAATCACATTTACTATTATTATGAAAATTTCAAAATAATGTTACAAATTATAAATCAATATAAGTATATTAAATTTTTAAAACTAAAATCTGGTTGGTGTTTTCAAGGCTTTCGAAACTTAACTAAAAATCACCCCTTAAATAATCAAATTTAGTTTTAAGTTGTTGGCATAAAAGTATTGTCACATATACTGAACACATTTTTATCGTTTTAGGCATATCTTAGTCGTGTTTAACTAAAAGCTTATTTTGTGAGTTATCTTTTGGGCTTCACTTAAATTAACAATATTGAGAAGAAAAAAAACAGCAATGTAAAATAGGTATTTTAGAATAGAAATTAAAAACACTTTAAGATTCATTGTTGATGGTTTTCTTTTTGGGGGGCAACAATACTTCTCTTCTTCATCTGTCTATTGTCTTCATGTGTTTCTGCGCTTCTCTTAAAGCTTATGCAATGATCATTTTCATGGAAGACTAAAGGCTTTTGAGAGTTTATATGATTGACAAAAACCGTCTAAGTTATTTATAATTAAAATTAATAATTATTGTAAATATAAAAATTAATAATCATTGATGAATTAACAAATGATAAAGACTTCCGAAAATTTTCAACAATTAACGATAACTAAACCTTTAATAAATTCCATTAAATTTTTTCCACTAATTTATCAACAAGTTGACCGTTGATAAATTTGGTCGTCCAATATAGATCAATTTATTGAAAGTTGGAGTATCAGATGACTTTTAATTATCCTCAATAGCTTTTAACAGTCAGTTAAAAAAATTAGTGGTAATTGTAATTGCTTATAAGTGTTTTTTCATAAATTTAACAATTTTGCATTTAAATTTCTATTAGAAAATACTTTTACTCAAACCATAACTCATAAGGGAGATGCTAGGTGCACCCAGCAATATTGCTGGTGCACCCAGCAACTTTTATGAATGGACAATTTTGCCCTTTAATAAAAAATTATAAAAAGCGCCCCCCTCTCCGGAAGAAAGTTTTCTGCTGCTGCTCATTCCTTCCGCGAAGCTTCTTCTCCCTTCTCCGCGAACTGCTTCTTCTTCTCCGGCAAGGCAAGCGCGAACCTCGTCTTCTTCTTCTCCGCGAACGAGGTTAGTCTCCCTAACTCCCCTTTGCTTGTATGATACAACATTGTTATAGCTTGTAGCAGTGGAACCTTAGGATAGTTACCTTAGGATAGTAACCTTAGGGTAGAAGACGAGAGGAGAGGACGCCGGAAAAAATGGGGAAAGGAGGCTGACGGCGGAGACTTCCGGAAGACCCGTTAGGGGTTCTTCCGGAAGTTCCGGAAGAACATTTTCCGGAAAGTTTCCGGAAGAAGGGTTCTTCCGGAAGTAACCAAACGTCTTCCGGAAGAACACTTCTTCCGGAAGACTCCCGGAAAAACCTCTTCCGGGAACTTTCCGGAAGAAGTGGTTCATCCGGAAGAATTCCGGAAGACGCGCACTTCCGGAAGAAGTTTCAAATTTCCGGAAGACCTTTCCGGAAGAACCCCTTCTTCCGGAAGGTTTCCGGAAGAACCACTTCTTCCGGAAATGGTTTTTTTTTTTGTGTTTTTTTTTTAAATTTTTTTAAACAGAAATTGTTTTGTTTTTTTTTTAAATGAATTATTTTATTTATTTTGGTTATTTTGTTTTTTAGATTTTATGAAAAATGAAGTTTGGGTTTTTGATGTCATATTTTTTTTATAATTTAAATTGTGTATTTTTACTAAATATTAATTTGTAAATTAATTTTTTTTATAAAAGTAGTTGTGTTTGTTTTTGTTTATTGTTTATTTTTTTAAATTAGTGTTTTTTCTTTAAAAATGAAGTTGTCTATTTTTATAATTAAAGTTGTGTGTTTTGGAAGTTTTATAAAAATACTAACTTTTTATAATTAATTAGTTTATTTTATTATAAATGAAGTATTTTATTTACTAAAAAAATTGTGGATGTTTACTAAATAATTTTTTTTTAGATTAGTTGTTTAATTTTTTTAAAAAATTAAGTTGTGGATGTTTAGTAATGAATTATTTTTATATTAGTTGTGTTTTGTTTTTATAAATGAAGTTGTTTATTTTTTTTAAAAAAAAAATTAACTTGTTGATGTTTACTAACTAATTTAGTTGTGTTTTTTTTTAGAAATGAAGTTTCTTATTTTTTTTTTTTTAAATTAAGAGTTGGATGTTTACTAATTAATTTTTTTTACATTAGTTGTGTTTTTTTTTATAAATGAAGTTGTTTATTTTTTTTAAAAAATTAAGTTGTGGATGTTTAGTAATGAATTATTTTTATATTAGTTGTGTTTTTTTTTTATAAATGAAGTTGTTTAATTTTTTTTAAAAAAAATTAAGTTGTGCATGTTTATTAATAATTTTATTTTACATTAGTTGTTTTTTTTTATATAAATGAAGTTGTTTAATTTTTTTTTTAAAATTAGGTCGTGTATGTGTGAAAATAATTTGATTTAAGTTAGTCTTATTTGTTTATAAATAAAGTTGATTTTTTATAAAGAAAATTGTGTATATTTTGACCGAAAAAAATACGTGTTCGACATGATTTACAGATCATGGCCAGAACACGAGGTTTAGGTCGTGCCATAGGTAGAGTTGTAGGCAGAGATAGAGCTGCTGACGAGGATGCTGGCGATGTTCCCGAGAGGCGTAGGCCTACTGCCTCAGCCCGTAGGCTACGCGTTCATCAGATGACTACGGAGGGACGTGATATGGCTGAGGACGTCGCTGACATGACTGATGATGTCCCTGAGCAGCCTACGGAGGCACCTGAGATGCGTGCGGACGCACAGGGTGCTGATAGTGGTGAGGGGTCAGATGGTGATGATGCTGCAGAGGGATTCCCTGGTGGTCCACGTGACCCGTCAGTGCTCAC
Source organism: Glycine max (assembly GCF_000004515.6). Lineage (NCBI taxonomy): Eukaryota > Viridiplantae > Streptophyta > Magnoliopsida > Fabales > Fabaceae > Glycine > Glycine max. The sequence goes on from NC_038255.2 coordinate 42,108,826, forward strand.
ATCATTTGTCGAGCATGTTGCACATGCCGTGTGGAGTGGACAGGTATTTTAATTTGTTAATTATTTGTCATTGTTTATTTATTTGTTTATGATTAATTTTTTTTAATAATTGTATAATTTGTACTTCAAATCAGGAACGTCCTGATTTGAAGTTAGTGTCACATGGGAGGAAGCTGACACTGATTGGGAGGCCAGTGCCTGAGATTGAAGGCCTGGTGGCTGCCACAGGATTAAGTCCACTGATAGATTGTTCAGTTATTACTGGCGATCCTGGACTTATATCCGCATTTGTGGAGAGGTGGCACAGTGAGACTAGCACCTTCCACCTTCCAGTAGGAGAGCTGACGATCACATTGGATGATGTGTCGTCCATTCTACATTTGCCCATCACTGGCGCCTTGCACAGTTTCCACGCTCTTTCTACGGAGGAGGCCAGATTCTTGCTCACGGAGTTGCTGGAAGTGTCTGCGGAGGAGGCCAGAGCCGAGACAGCACTCACACGTGGAGCATATGTACGATTAGGATGGGTTCGTGACATTTATGAGACCAGATGTCAGGCCCGGCGGTGGATTGTCGCAGCTCGCGCTTATTTGCTGCACCTTGTCGGTTGCACTCTTTTTGCTAATAAGAGTGCAACATACGTGCATGTGGTCCACCTTGACGCTTTCCGGGACCTCGCTCATAGTGGTGGTTACGCTTGGGGGGTTGCCGCGCTGGTTCATATGTACGACCAGTTAGATGAGGCTTGTAGGACCACCACCCGACAGCTTGCGGGGTACTTGACGCTATTTCGGGTAAATTTTGTGTTTATTAATATGTTAGGTTCGATTATGATTTAAACATGTTTTTATGTTATGTTAACCTCAATTATTGTGTAGTGCTGGATCTATGAGCACTTCCCTAGTGTGCATCAGTGCGTGACTGACGACACATACCAGGAGACGTCCCCACGTGCTTCCCGGTGGTTGACGTCGAAGGCGCACATGAAGGGCATCACAGGAGCACCCTACAGGGCACGTTGTGATGGTTTGACCGTCACAGATGTGTCCTGGTTGCCGTACACGGAACATCGGGGTGTTAGGGCGTTTCAGGAGATTTCATCGTTCCAGGGTCAGCTCAGATGGGGTCCTATGATCGTCGCAGTTCGACCGGAGAGGGTGGTACGCCAGTTCGGTTACATCCAGAGCATCCCTCCGCCGCCTGTTAGTGCACGATTGTCACAGGATCAGATAGATGACAGGTGGATGGAGTTTGCGGATCACTTACTACCTGCGGGTCAGCCTTGTTTAGTGCCTGGGCAGGTATCTGCGGATTACATTGAGTGGTTTTTCCGCATATCTCACCCTTTCATGACACCGACCCAGGCAGCTGACCAGCAGAGGGATGCACCAGCTGCAGACCCTGAGGACTACATACAGCCGCCCAGCCCCCAGGTTCCAGTGGCATTTGACCCCCCTCCATATGTGGTAAGATTATTTGCGCGTTTAATGTTTTATGAGTTGTTGTTTATTTTGAATTTCATAATAAATGTTTTTACTGACTTTGACAGGATGATTACGAGGGATATGAGGCGATTGCACAGAGGTTGGAGCGTGTGCTCAACCTTAGGATAGTCACTGCAGGCACAGAGTTATATGACATTATGCAGGACTGCCTAACGATCGCGAGAGGGGGACCCAGTGCTGATGGGACGGTCAGGGCTCGTCAGAGACGCCGCACGGACCATTGATCATTGTATTTATTTTGTTGTGTTGTAGTTGACATGAATATTTGTAATTATTACAATTTTTGTTTAATATAGTTGACGTGTTTTGCACAGTTTATTATTTTATAATATAGTTTGTTATTCCGATTGTTTGTGGTCCTTAAGCGAAGTTTACGGTTGTTTTAAATTTATTTTTAAAAAAAGGGAACCTAGAATCATGAGTTTTGTTTGTAAGAATTACATAAAAAATAAAAGTTTTTAAAATGATTAATAATTCATAAGTGAACCCTTTTTCCATGTTCAAGTACCCATGTTTGTAAGAATTACATAAAAAACATAAGTTTTTAGAATCATGAGTTTTGTTTGTAAGAATTACATAAATGAATCTTTTTTCCATGTTCAAGTACCCATGTTTGGGATTTTTTTGCGTGGGTGTGCCTGTGCCCTGAGACAATGGAGGGCGGCCATTTCTCATGTTTGGACGTCAAAGAATCCAAAAAAAATAGTCCCGTTCCCCAGTTCCGTCAACTAACACGTCAAAACAAAGCCTCAAAATCCAAAAAAATAGGAAATGAACCCTTTTTCCATGTTCAAGTACCCATGTTTGGGATTTTTTTGCGTGGGTGTGCCTGTGCCCGGAGACAATGGAGGGTGGCCATTTCTCATGTTTGGACGTCAAAGAATCCAAAAAAAATAGTCCCGTTCCCCAGTTCCGTCAACTAACACGTCAAAACAAAGCCTCAAAATCCAAAAAAATAAGAAATGAACCCTTTTTCCATGTTCAAGTACCCATGTTTGGGATTTTTTTGCGTGGGTGTGCCTGTGCCCTGAGACAATGGAGGGTGGCCATTTCTCATGTTTGGACGTCAAAGAATCCAAAAAAAATAGTCCCGTTCCCCAGTTCCGTCAACTAACACGTCAAAACAAAGTCTCAAAATCCAAAAAACTACGAAATGAACCCTTTTAACAATTAAATTTTTGGACCACTGAAACAACGCATTCAACTTTATTATGGGAATTAAACACGCCGTAAACATATAAAGGTTACATCAACGAAAAAACAAAAAATTAAACATGACATTCAGTTGTTTAGCGACGTCCCACTGACCTCGTCTTCAACATATTTAGTAAAGACAGCTAAAATTTCTATTGGTCCATATTTTTTCCAGTAGTTAGATTGTACTAACACCTTCAGCAGTTCTTCGTTGGTGATCAGCTCATTTATTTCATATTTTATAACCGTATCTGAATACTCAAACCGAGCTGGTTGACGGAAAAACAATCGTCTTACCGTTTGTGATTCGTGAATTCCAAGAGGGGGGATCCCTTTAGGTGCAACTTGCTTGATTAAATTCTTCAGTTCATCGATGGTACATGTTGAAGGAATTTGAAATTTCTTAGGATTTTTTCCTGTGAACGCGCAACCAACAAATTTGTTCTGCGGTGGCATGTTCCATTTGCCGTTGTAATACAGGATCGCGTCATGAATACGAGGCATAGTGCGTTCAAGTAAGTTTATTATTCCATCTGGTGTTCTTCCAACGGTGCATAATAACTCAATCGGACCAACACAAGAAAATTGATCATTACACATTAACATTGTGTTGACATCGTCATCATTTATCAATTTGATACACTCAAAGCGAATTTGGTTACCTGTATCGGTGAATGGCTTCCGATAGTGAATTTCATCCAAAAATTGTTTGTCGGATAGCTGAAGGGTATTGTGTATTCTGGTTTTTAGGCTTGCAAAATCACACCTATTTGGTACTCGAATGGGCACCGGAGTTGAAGTTTGGAAGTAAACCCCAGTATCATTGTGAATAATCGATCCATTTGGATAAATGAAAGCCAACCTTGAGTTGACAATCGTCTGACTGCTAGTTTCTTCTAGAAATGCCATAGTTTGTGTATCAGTTGGGAGATTATTTGAAAGCAAGATAATGTGTGATTTAGTAGCCTAGTCTGCCATATATATAGATGGTTGTGACCGAGCCTTTGTTTAACTTTGTTTACAAAAAAATAGACACGCGTAAATGTGTAGTCAAGTCAGCCAATGTGTTGTCGCTAATGTGTAGTCAAGTCAACCAATGTGTTGTTGAGCGACTGCTAGTTTCAAAATGTGTACTGAAGTCAACCAATGTGTTGTCACGCTCAAACTGTAACACGCATGCATGTCATTATGTGTTGTCAATTATGACAATGATGTATGTTGTACGCGTAAATGATTTTTGTTGGACCAACAATTTCCTTGCTTAACCAAACGAGTAGTTGATAATATTAATTGGTTAGTGACGGGTTACAACGAATTATATCGCATAATGAATACAAATAAATAAACAATGAATGTTTAGTCTTCATTTAGGTCTACATAGTGTGTTTTGAATGACATCAAGCTTGTGTATTCCTGCATTCTACTAATATATGGAATTGCCCATTGCTTTGCCTGAGAATAACAATTGGTTGACCACAACAGCGCTGGGGGCGGCAACGGACAATGGTCTTTCAAATAAACTTGTTGTACATGAACAAACATTATATCATGCGCTGACCATGCCAAACGAACAAGCGAAGTCATTGCATAATTGTTACACTAACTATATTCAATGTACCTGAACAAAATGATTTCCAAACACGTGACCGACACATATGATGCGGTGGCCAGAAGAGTCAGATGGTGGTTGACTTCTAAGAGGGAAAAATGTCATGCTTTGTTGTTGGGACAACGATACAAGGATTACGTTATACCGTGAAGTAATCACATATCCCATGTCTGTTATATCCATCCACTTGTCCATACTAACCTGAATGAACCAAACATACACATGTAAGTAATTTAAACATTGTTATTAAAAAAAATTAACCTAAAAACATACCTTTGAAAATCCATCAACAAGTAGGGACAACTTTAATTGTTCAAATCTCTCTGTGCCACCGAAGAGGTTCATGTACTCATGCGACCACCTGCCAAGTTCTTTAAGCAATTCATTATGCACTAACGGCCACGAATCTTCCCCCATACCTAATAAAGCGCCAATGGACCGATATCCACAGTTACCGTCCGCTTTCACATCCACAACGTCACGAATGAAACCTTGAAAGAATGACGCAAATTGATCCAACATCGGGATGATCCTTGTTGGCTGACGCGGTTGAGAACATGATGCACTTCGTTTCACTGGAGAGTTGCTGCTTTGAACAGAATGAAAAGCATCAACATACTCCCAGTAAGACGGATCACGCTTTGTGGATGTTTGACTTCTTTTCATCGGTTTCTTCGGTGCACCTTTAGTGTTCACCTTTGATGGAGGAGGGCACATAGAGTTATGATCAGGGTATGCGATTTCTCGAAGTTTACTCTTCAGATTTACTTTGCCAGCCACATCAAGTTCATCAAACCTTTTAGATATGACCTCTATTTCTTCCTTGATGGTGACTTCCGTCTCACATAACCCTTGGTCTGAAAAGCAAAGTCTCCTCCAAAAAAGATGGACTGACTCCAATGGGATGCTGCTAGCAGTATACCTAGAAAGCTCACATGCACAAGGAAGCCCGTGCGTGCTTCTCATCACACAACCACAAGAAGAGAGATTGTTGTCGAGATAACGTAGACGGTCAATCTTAGAAGCAATCTGATTTAAAGCATCCCTCGAAACCATCCCAAGAAGCCTCTTGTATAAGGTTTTTTTATATACATGGCCAACCACATGCGTACTGGTTTCAAAGGATGCTTTAATTTCGACGTGTTGCAGCGTGATCATGTTGTTCATGGCATCCCAAACACTACATAGGTCTCCAACGCTATTTTGTAGTACTCTTTTGAGAGACCAATGAGCTGATTCAACCCTACATTTAAAATACACAACAAACATGAAAATATACAACAATTAAATACCATTTAATATTAATCGTTACTAACAAATAAAATCAGTTGTTAATACCTGTTTGTTGTTGTGTTGCCTAGGTGCATGACCTTATTCGTCCATGCTGTAATAAATTTTTCCTTGTGGGGGATAATCCATGTGTCGTTAACATAGTCAACGAACATCGGCCAAGGCGAACAAGCAACTTGAAACTTCTGATATGACTCATGGAACTCGTATTCGGACGGACAATCAACCAAAGTACCCCAGTTATCCATTACATAGTCCCACGCATTTTTTTCCCCGATTAAAGATTTGCACTTCGCCTTCACATTCTTATCGATATGAAACCTGCACAACAAATTAGTAGACTCGGGAAACACAGTTTTCACTGCATTCATCAGTGCTAGGTCTCTGTCAGTGACAATAACAAGAGGGAGGCGATCGTGTCTTAAAAATAGGCCTCGAAATCGTTCCAAAGCCCATACAATATTATTAACACGCTCAGCCTCCAGATATGCAAACCCAGCAGAGAATGTCATCGCCGTTGGTGTCACTCCAACAAAGTCAAGTAGTGGGAGTCTGTACCTGTTTGTTTTGTAGGTACTGTCTATAAAAAACACCAGATGACATGCATTGCATAACTTTACTACATCTGGGTGACACCAAAACAGATCACGCACCACAACTTCATCCTTCAATCTATGCCAATGAATGTATTGATCACGTTCGAGAAGCTTCATCAGATGCTGCATTTCGGTATCAGCTCCTCTTATTGAAGAACGATATGCACTTCTTGCATTGTAAATTTGCTTTATCGTGGTGTAACTGTCGGCATTGTGTTCCTTCAACGTTAGCAAGATGTTTTTCGGTTTCACCATCGACTTTGTCATATCAGCAATAATTTTCTTTTCTTCCTTAGTCAATCGCCCGGCGTATGGATGTCCAACTAAGGACTTCGCCAATTCATGATTATGAATCCCACAGATCAACTTCACCATCCAACCTTCCCCTCCACGCACTGGTTTCCCACGAAGCCTGAAGGGACAACCACATTTCCTACTCCTGGTGTCTTTTCTAACGAATTCTTTATTTCTACACTTGTACGTACCACTCCTTTCACACCCAATTAACACAAATGAACTTCTTCCTCTGCTACCGGTCTCTGTGTCAGATCTCATAATCACTGCAACAAATCCATTTTCATGGGCAACTGTTCGAGCCCATTGCAAAACATCATCTCGAGTAGCGAATACCTACAACGCAACCCTAACACATTAATTTTCGTACAAACCATCAATTCAACCAATGACTCAAATTATCTATGATTACCTGAGATGTATTAAAAGCATTTGAACAATCGACATGTGGTTCATTCACTCCACATTCTTCTTGATTATCATAATCATAATCCATATGAACTTCTTGTGACATCGCAAAGTCATATCTCCATTGATCTTCGTCCATCTTAAGGACATATGCATCATACACAAGTACATTCAAATTATCATATAACCACATCCAAAAATTTACTACACCTTAAATAACAAACATATTAATAGGACATATGCATCATACACGACTATATTAAAATTATCACTATATTCTAAATTATAACTACATTATTTACTTAAACTAAACTTATCACTATAATAAACAACTAATAAAACATTTTTGTACCATTATACATTTAAGTTACCTAAATCATTTAATATTATACCATTATACCTAATTAAATCAATAATCCACAACATATATAAACCAGAAATAAAAAAAAAATTATAAAACAGAAATATATATATATATATACCATTATAAAACAAAAAAATTATAATCCACAATATATATCATTATACCTAATTAAACCAATAATTCATTATTAACTAACAGAAATATATATAAAACAGAAATTAAAAAAATTATAAAACAGAAATTAAAATAAATTACTAATAATTTAACATTCCGGAAGAAGGTTTTCCGGAAGTTACGAAGGCCAATTTCGGAAGAAGTGCTTCCGGAAGTAGTTTCCGGAAGACCTTCATCCGGAAGTGGTCATTCCGGACCTTCCTCCTTCTGTGCCTAAAATTTCTTCCGGATACATTTTTTACTGTTTTTCTTCTCTAAAAGCTAACCGGAAAACAAAATAAACGCGTACCTCCGACAAAATAGGAACAACAGCCACTAATAAAACTTCAAATACGGAACACGGGACCACCAAATCTTCAAATACTTCACTTCACGGGACCACCAACAGACTGCTGAAGGGACCACCACCGAAACAACAGCAAACGGAAGAAACAAACAAAGCAAACGGAAGAAGAAACAAAGCAAACGGAAGAAGAAACAAAGCAAACGGAAGAAGAAACAAAGAAAGCGCAGTAAAACACAGCCTGAAGACGTTAATTTAAAGAAATTTACACAAGGGCAAAATCGTCATTACATACGCATTAAAAAAAAAACTAACTTCCGGAAGAAGCTTCTTCCGGAAGACAATGGAATTCTTCCGGAAGAAGCTTCTTCCGGAAACATTCCGGATGACGTTCTTCTGGAAATTGTCTGTGAGTATTTCCGGAAGACACAAATTAATCTTCCGGAAGAAGATTATTTCGGAAACTTTCCGGAAAAATTATTTCCGGAACTTTTCCGGAAGAACCTTCTTCCGGAAGAATAATTGCTGAAGGGCAGTTTCGCCACTTCACTGTTTGCTGGGTGCCCCAGCAATAATGCTGGGTGCACGTAGCAACTCCCAACTCATAATCTTGTTTGGGCCCTCAGAATTGGATTTAGGCTTAATTTTTGGCACAAATGTTCTGTTTTTTTAGTAGGGTGGGGGGTTGCTATTTTGCTATTCTCACACCGCAGCTTTATATAATTTTTTTATTCTAAAAATACCCTTTTCGTGGAAATGCCGTTCTATATAGTGATCACAACGGAATATGTTTTTGTCACCGGAGGGGTGAAAAAAAATAATGAAAACATGATTTTATTATTTTTTTTATCAATGAATCATGTTTTTGTTGTGTATTGAATTTGCACCTCCTAACAAAACAAAAATGTGTTTTTGTAGATTAAAATACACAACAGAATCATAATTATATTGTGTATTTTAATCAATAAAAACACATTTCTATTGGGTTAATTTTTACAAAAAAATTGTAATTAATTCTAGATATAAATTAATTTTTTTAAAATAATCAAATTAATGGTAATATAAATTATTTTTAATTAAAATTAAATTAATTAAGGTGCAATTGTCCTTTTTGTAATTGTAGCCAATATTATATAGATTATATTGTTTAGTTACAATTGAACTAATTACAATATAAATTACCATTTATAAAAAGTTATCAAATTAATTATTATGCGAATCACTTTTATCAATAATAATTGAATTAATTATTATACTAGATTGTATCATAATTTTTTTGATTACAATTAAAAGGGGTAACTTGTGTAAACATTAATGCAAATTTCAATTAACATATAAATTATATTACAATTAATTCTATTGTCATTAAAAAAACATGTGTCTTCATTAAAATAATTTGTATAATTATTAAAAAGGTAAATATATTACAACTAATTCTATTACTATTAAAATAACTTATATAGTAATTAAATAATTAAAAACAAAAAAAGTATACATAACAAAATCACAATTTTGTTGAATATAAATACGCAATAAAATTACAATTCCGTTAAATCTAAAAAAAGGTGTGAAGGCAGAACCTCAAAAGAAGAAAATAAGGGGAGATGGTGATGCAAGGGGAAAGTGAGGAAGAAGAGGTATGGATGTGGGGAAATGAGAGAGGGCAGTGAGGTATTTTCCTTTTTTTAATAAAGCAAAGAGTGGGAAGAGCAAAACAAAGTCTGAGAATAGCAATATCCAAACTAGAGCCATCTTCGAAAATCACTCAACTTTTATTACTGACTTCATGAATTTAGTTTGGGCTCGCATAGAAGATATAAAAGAACTACTCTCCCCTCCCCATGGGAGCAACTTCTTGCATCTCACAAAACTCTTAGCAACACCTTTTTATATTTTGGGAAGACTATGACAAATTACGTTTCATATTAGCCTTTCCAAAATGTAAAGGAAGAGAAGTAGGAGTTTTGTAAAGTGTAGGAAGAAACACCCTCTTCCTAATATTTGGGGTCGTTCTGATAAGTGAATTAAATGTTTATCTCCTTGCTAATATTATATTGGTTTAAGTAAAAATGAGTAAGCATATTTAAACAAAATCTCCAGTTCAATAGTTTTGTTGATTAAAAAGAAATATTTGAGAAGAGAGATTTTATTAAAAATATCTGACTAGAAATAGTCATTCAAATTTTTTGATAGAGTTTAATCTTTGAAATCAATTAATACTTTGCTCTTATAACATATGGTACAAAATATGATTATCTACCTCTTATTACTTGGATTAAGAACAAAAATGGCTTCTTTTCTCTACCTACTAAGATTGGCTTAAATTTTGACAGAGATCTCAAGAAACTTTCGTCTATTACTACCTACTTAACAGTTTTATTTTGAGGTTATGCTTCTAGTGAGAAATTGCTATTCTCACCTACAGTTTTGCTCTTTTTACTCCTAGAATTTTCAAAAAGTAAAAGATCTCATTGCCCTTTTGCCATTTCCTTATTCCCCTTTTCCCCCTTCTCCTTCTCTCCTCACCTTTTTTCCCAAAATTTTATTTCCACCACAACCCATTCTCACTTTTCCTTTTTCCTTTTTCCTTCTCTTACCTCCACATTTTTTTCTTAGATTCAACATAATTATGATTTTATTTTGTACTCATTATATATATAATGGAATCGTGATTGTTACATGGCAACAAAGATACAATTTTATTGTATACTTTATAAAAACAAAAATATATTTCTGTTAAAAAGAGTATTTTGGAAATAAATTTCTTTTAAAGCATATGGGTATGTGAATAGAAAAAATGGTGGTGAGAATAGCATCTCCTTTAAAGCCTATTTGTTAAAAATAAGTTGTCTTTTAAATATTTTCTCTACTACCGATACTACAAATTTTTCTAACAGAATTTGAAATCTTACTTATTAGTTTAGGCTCCATTCATTTGAGTTGAATGAAAGTGAAAAAGAAAAAAATAAACAACAAAATAAGATGAGATTCACATTTTTTTACATTCTGTTTTAATTTAAAATTTTATTATCAATTCATTTTCCTTCTTCCAAGTAGTATATACTATATAGTTTGATTTTATTAAACATGTGATATGAGTGACATTATTTTTGAATTGGGTGGACATCTATAATTCATACACCTCATAATCATCAGCAGCTCACACACGCAACCCACCGTTAGAGTTGTCATTTGACCATAAGCCCTAGGGCCAACCCACTTGGCCTTGCATAATGGCCTATGGGGACTTAGGCCCCTTAATGAGGGGCCTTGCAAGGCCCAAACCCACACAACCCCATTTAATATAGGGCCAGGGTTAGCCTACAGACCATGTTATTTTAAAAAGTGAATTTTTTCCAAATGTTCAAAAAATATTTTTAAATCAACTGGCTATGATTAATTTTTATCAACCTCGACTAGGGTTATTTGTAACTGACCTTAACCAAGGCTATTTTTGGACAACCTTGATGGGGATTTTTTTCTCTACCCTGGGTAGATTACTTTTGGTTGACCTCAGCCAAAATATTTTTTACCAACCTTCATTAAGGTAGTTTTCAATTGACCTTGCTAGGGTTATTTTTGGTTGACCTTGACAGGACTGTTTTCAACTGACCTCGACCAAGGTTGTTTTTGGCCAACCTTGGCCATGTCTATTATCAAGCTACTTCGGTCGGGGCCATTTTTGGCTGACCTCAACTAGGATTATGTTCGACTAACATCTGTTAAGGTTATTTTTTACCAATTTCGACTAGGGTTGTTTTCTATGACCTCAACCAAGGTTGTTTTCTATTAACCTGAGCTAAGTCTATTTTTAGTTGACCTGAGTTGAGGTTGTTTTTAGTCGACCTCGATTAGGGTTATTTTTTGGCCTACCTCGTTGGGGCTCTTTTTGGTTGATCGAACTAAGGTTAATTGCGGCCAACCTTGACTAGGTTATTTTTGGTTGGCCTCAGCCAACCTTGACTAAGGTTAATTTTGTCTAATCTCGCTCAAGGCTATTTTCAGTTGACCCCATCTACCATTAATTTTGGCCTATCTTATTTAGGGTTATTTTTGGCTGAACTTGACCGGGGTTATTTTTGGCCAACCTCAAGGTTAATTTTGGTAAAAGTTATTATCGGTCAACCTTAACTAGGATTAATTTAGACCATTTTGGTCAACCTCTTTTATACAAAAATAAAGAAATATTATACTAAAATAAATATTTGAATCATGGAAATTGTAAAAAAAAGTTTTGACCCATGCACCGGTCCTAGCCTACAAAGTTTTTTGAGTTTTTTGGCCCAATGGACCATTTTGACCCCAACCCGCATGGGCCAAGACCAAATGGGTTGAGACGGACCCATTTGATAGCTCTATCCACCGTCAACGTCCTCCGACAACCTGTTATTCATACCTTTTGTCCGTGACTGAATTATGATAATAATAAAAATTACTACCCAAAAAATATTCAGAATTAAAAAACTCCAAGTATTTGACTTTTCTGTTTTTCGACGTTACTAAAATGTCAAACAAAAAAATATATAAGAATCCAAAATTCATTCGAATATTTCATCCTGATAGCACAGCCACTGAAACTACCTTTGTGCTTGCCGTTTCTGCACCGACACATTGCCAACTAAAGGGCACGCTTTTTCTGTCTCCATTGCTTGTCTGTTTTATGCATCAACACCATATACACATTATGAAAAGCAAAGAGTTTTGGATAACAATTAATCATAGTGTCCAGCTTACTAATTTGATTCCAATCCTAGTCGATAGTTTTCGCACGTTATTTATATATAATTTTGTTATAATTTCTTCTTAAAATCAATAATTCATCTTGACAGTAAAATTGAGAAAATTTTCTAAAAGTATGTACGTACTAGCAATTATTAAAAAATCAACACTAGAATAAAAATGTCTGTGGGCAATAGGAACTAGGGCTTGTTGGACCAGGAGACGTAAAGCCTAAAGGAAACGGATTTGGTGCAGTCTATCAAACTTACGTCTGAATCACTGAATCAGAACTATTAAATAAAGATTGAATGGTTCAAATTTTAATATATGTTTTAGGTCTGAAATTGATATTTGAGTTCTACAACCTTTATTTTGCGATTTCAATATATTAGTTGTAAACGTGTGAATGTAATTGGTTACAGCTAACAATTCGAATATGAAATTATATATATATATATATATTATTAGGATATGAAATTATATATACCTTCACTCAAACGTGCATGAAAATTTTATTAGGAGAGGAGGCTAGGTTCATAAGTTAAGGAGATTCCGAAAAAATATATTTTGTCCTTGTCTGTTAGCATTTGATGAAAAATTGTTGTAACTAAATTTATGATATATGTGATCTATAGAGAAAAACCTAATTAAAAATCAATGTCCTCAAGTCAATGGAATTACCATGTTCTAGCAAAAACAGCCTCTAGTTATTCTAGTCTCCAAATTTTTAAACTTTGTTCCATCTTATATTGCTCAGTTGATTATGAATGGAAAACATAATTCAATTTATGTAAAAAAAAAAATCAATGTCAACGATTCAACAAAAAAATCTCGGCAAGTTTTCAATTTTAATATTACTCCATATTATATATCTGGATACAGTCAAGTTTAGGGTGAGGGGTTATAGTCTCATCTTTAATATATATTTTGACATTTTTTTAATGTTTTCACATACCACATCATTACACTGTGTCACCAACACATCAACATATCGGTACCATATGCGGCATTAAACGTGTAAGATTTTATTATGGTCTAATCATTCTATTAACTTTTATCTGAATTCTTCTGTCCTAAATTATTAAACTTAAAAACTTAATAACCCATAACTTTTATGTGAATTCTTTTGCCCTAAATTGTTAAGCTTAAAAATTTAATAACCCTATAAATTTAACTTAGTCATACAAAATCTTGTTGTGTTTACACCTAAGAAAATAATTTACTTGTAGATAGAATTTGTATTCAATTTTTTTTTTGTAAAATTTTATTGGATCATTGACAATCATATCATGAGTGAAATTAGAAATTTGGAGGACAGATATTTAATAATAAAAAAAAAAACTTAAACAACTTAGTTTGTTGAGATTCAAGGCTTATGTAAAGAAGAAAAAAAAAACTTTATTAGGACAAATTATTTCATTGTTACAAATGTTTTTGACTCAAACATATTAACTTTTGTAAAAGATACTAGTGGTGTGAAAAAAAAATGTATATTGGTGGAGCAGAAAAAAAAAGTATAATTCATTGCTGATTTCTCAGCTATGTTGTTTGCTCAGCTGCTTGCCATTGTCCTTTTAGTCTGTGTACTACACCCATCCATTCAAACCAAAGAGTACTACCTCATTTGAATTTTCTAAATGATTAGATTTTCTTAAGGTTTTGAGGGGAAGAACGAGATGAATATTAATTGTTGAAGGATAATGTAATTCTATATATCAACGGTGTCGACCTATTTAATAAGGAGTTACCTGTCTAGTTGTGTTTAATGTTTCTGTTGCACCAACAATTGTCGCCAGATTCACATGTCGATAGTTATAACTATGAAACGAATTCAACAAGCCACGTTATATATCCTGAATCAACAGTAAAATGAGGTGGTCGGGGAGGGGAGAGGACATATGAAATTCAATTTATTATACACATTAATTATATATACATATATATAGATTTTTATTCAACAAAAAAACTTTAAATATTTTTATTTTTATTTTAAAATATATATTTAATTTTGAAAATAGTTTCCAAAAGTTACTCTTATAATATAATTTTAATTTTTATGTTTTCAAAAACATTTTTTTTCAAGAATAAGAATTAACTAAACTCTAATTGAATTCTCACATCACCTATTAGTAGAAACACTAATTGTGTTCACATGCTAAAGAATAACCATTTCATAACAGAATTTATGTTCAATTTTTTTTGTGTAAAATTTTCTTGAAATTAACAAAAATCACACATAACAAGTATAATTAGTTTCTAACCTATCTCTAACCCAGGACAATAACATCATCTATTAGTAGGGAAAAAAATTATATATTTTTTCTCTCATTTTAACCAAACAAAGGGATCTCCCCTTCCTTTTGGCTCTCTCTTCCTATTGAACTAAACAAATCAACAAAGGATCTATTTTATTTATGGTAAAATTTTACATAATTAACCAATAAAAATTATCAACGAGTTTTAGGTGGCACTTGGTACATGAGAAGTTTTTTTATGCTAAGAAATCATGATTCATATGAATCATAATTCCTAGAAATAACTAAAATCATGTTTAGTGATTCCTGATAATCAAAATTATTTTTACTGTAATAAAACTTGTTATTAATTTGGGAAAGTTAGATCACACCTCTCCATAAGAGTAATTTTGTGATAAATATAACTAAAACAAGTCTAAAAAACATTGTTTAGTGTGAACTGCTTTTTTTTAAGTAAATCAAACATGTGAATCTAAGTTTTTTAACTTCAAATTTTCTAAAAACTAAACATTTCTCTTGTAACAAATGTTTCCTTAATAGTGTAAAATATTATACACAACGAGTATATTCTATTTTTTGTTCTCTCTCTTCCATTGAAATTTCTCCATTGCATAATTGAACTTGAACGTGTAGTTGGCTAAATTGTATGAAACCCGTCCTTTGCATGTCTTAAAAAGTCGAGATGGAAACGATCCATTTAATTGTATTCAACTCCATACTGAACCTAGCCAATAGATAGAGATAGAGAATAAAAAAGATTAGACTATTTTATTAAAAGACGAACTCAATTTCAATGATTGAACAATTGAAAATAGTAATTAAAAATGTTTGGTTCACCTTCTACCAAACATTTCTATTTTATTTGATATGGTGATGAAGGGTGTGGCGGTGTCCTGTCCAGATCATTAGGTGTCCTCCTCGACTGTATATGGTTTTCAAGGTTCTTCTTAAAGGCAGGGGAACTATATGCTGATATGCAAATGACTAAATTCTGATACATGAATAGCTCCATGCTCATGCCACTTGGAATTTTAATGGATAAAAAAACTGCATCACTTTCTTCACATGAAAACTTTTACATTTCAAAATCGTTATTGTCGTTACCTAATTAAATTGACAAAAATTGTCCCAAAGGAAAGAACTAGTTCGACGTAACACGATTTCTTAAAAAAAATATTGTGAAATATCAAACACTGATCAATCCATCTATTAAACTAAAGACTAAAGAGCGATTGCACAACCACCCAAATGAATGCATACTCGAGACTATTTTCAGAAGTAAAGCAAAAAGATTAGAAGGAGAGAAAAAGTAATATTTTCTGTAGCGCGGTCCAAATAAGCAGCAAAAGTGCGACAACAAACAAAGTGAAAAATATTTTAGTGACTCAAAGTCTCAGTCACAAGGCAATCATCATGGTTCGAATGACAATATATTGGGTTTACACGTCGTCCCCACCTTAAGCTTTATCGTATTCCGATTCTTTATCATTGATATTGTTAATCACAATCGGTAATGACCCACTAACGTACCATGGCCTATCATGCTGCGTAATTTATGATAGACTTATGGTCTTGAAGGAAAAAGAACGGAGAGAAAAAAAAAATTCCGGATCAATTTTTTTTTTTTATGTTTTTTAATCTATTAAGTCAAAAATTAATTTACAGATTATTATTGATTTAAAAGAATTTTAAACAGAAAAAATTGTAATTTTTTCTGTTAAATAGACAGTTTCTTTACATATGAACTGAATAAAAACTTATATTTGTGTGAAAAAACTTGTGAATTTTTTTTTAATATTTTTATTTTTGGGATAAAGTAAGAAAGTTTTTCGTTAATGTATTAAGTGAAAATATTCGGTAAAAAAGGTGAAAAAAAAGTTTTTCAAATAAATTATTAAAATATATCTAATATAAATTTGGCTAAGGAAGAGAGAAGCATAGGAAGTCTTTATATTATTTTAGTAAATTTAATTTTGATGACGCACCATCAAATAGTCGTTATACTATCAAACATATCAGAATTATATCCTTTGTTAATTATTTATCGTAAAAGAATATTTAACCTTTCATGGTTCAGATATTTATGTGTGCTTTAGGTAAACATTAACACGTAGCATCTCTGTATTCAAAACCCACTAAACAATGGGGATAATTGCATACCCATCTCAATCACATAAAATTTGAAGAAAAAAAAAAATCATGGGGCTATAAATGAATGTTTGCAGTGAGGACATCTTTTTTTTTTTTTTTTTTTTACTGTATAAGAGGCTCATAACATATCATTTATCAAAAGAGAGGTGATACAATCAGGGATAACTCAAAACATTGTAGGCTAGCATGGAATCGAGACACCCTAGCAAGGAAGTGAACGACTTGGTTTAGAAGAGTTAATTAGCTTATTTTTACAAGTAGCTAAAATGAGCCCTAAATCTGAAATGTTGCGTTTCGTCGAGAGGATCAGATCATGCACATGTTTACAGTTAGTCTCAAACACAATATTGTTGTATCCTTTGTCCATGGTCCAGTTGATGGCTGCTAACAAAGCCAGGGCCTCCGCTTCTGCTATGGATAATGCACCTGTGTGTACCAAGGTTCTAGTTGCAAGAAAATTTATGTTTGCATCTCTAATTACCATTTCATCCCATTTTTTATCCTCGGCAATAATTGCACCGCAATTAATGGGATTTGCTTCCTGATTTCCTCCAACTGTTCTTGATACATTACTGCCATGGCTACCCTCCTCCTTCAGCCACCGCGAACCTCCATTGTTGCCACCGTAAGTGCGGGATTGAACCTTGATTTCTAGACCCCATAGTCTAACTCCACCATCATCAGCCATTTCAAAAATTTTGTCGCAGTG
Source organism: Glycine max (assembly GCF_000004515.6). Lineage (NCBI taxonomy): Eukaryota > Viridiplantae > Streptophyta > Magnoliopsida > Fabales > Fabaceae > Glycine > Glycine max. The sequence continues at coordinate 42,126,377 of NC_038255.2, forward strand.
ATCATCATTATAGCCTAGCAGCACACATATGTAGCAAAAGGTGCTCAGCTTCTCGTATTTAAATGTGACTTCTGTCACTTCTCCTCCAGGTTTGCGGATCTTCTTGGAACACTTGAGAGGTTGTAGGACATCAAGCATGACACGAACTCACATATATGGCCTCCAAAAGTTTGAAGTGTTTTTCTCATCATACTCTAAAAAATCTCCCAGATAGTTTGCTATACTCTAACCCACTACCATAGACATAAATCCCGAAGGTAGGTTACATATTTGAACCCTGAATAGCTGTATATGGCTAGGGTTTTCCCCTCCTCTGATCACGCTAAGCAACAAAAGGTGTCTGTCAAAGGACAAAGGGCCTCCTTTGAGAACATATGAAAGAATCGGAACATAAAGATTCATGTGTCAACCTCCTTTATCGAGACACCTTTCTTTGTTGTCAGATTTCTACCATCCTTACCCTCATGATAAGAATCTGAATGGTTCTATCAGTCAGGAATCTCCCTACGAGGCACAGACTCTGGTCAGGGGTATCATCCGCTTGGTTCGCAATAAGGATGACAAGATTATCATCGTCATCAGTAATCGCAACTCGTTCAAAGTTTTCCAATTCCATGTTAATTGTTGGTAACGACACCACAAAACGATATGTAAACACGTCTCCGGAGCAAGGGGGAAGCCTAGCAAGGAGAGAGAAGCATCTCACAAACAAAGGGAAACCCTAGCGAGGATAGAAATTGTAGTTAATTTAAGAAATTTTCAATGAGGACATCTCTTGAAATAACTTTTCTATTTTCATTGCGGTGCTTTAACAATGGCCATAAGTACGTATAAAGTTAGTTTTTTTTTTTAAATGTCACATCACTAGCATTCTGTCGTTCAATTCTTCACTGTAGCCACTTTTTTGTGTCTGTGTGTGTATGGATCTCATTTGTTGGGGGTGTTGCTATTTTGATATATATATATATATATTGTTATCATCTTTAATAAACTAATAATGTGTATAAGTCCGTGATAAAAAAAACGCACAATTTAATTATTATGCATAACAAATAATATTACCTATTTCATTTCTTAAATAATAAAGGAGTATTTTGCAAGAAATTTGTAGGACGCAGTGGTCAACTGCGGCATCTACTTTAGCAATGATCACGACCCGCCATTTTAACCTTGTAAGCTTATAATATTTTTTTTGACAGAATATAATATTTTATTTTTATTATTAACTTTATAAAAAAGGAAATAGGTTATCAGCAATTACACACACATATATATATATATATAATAAATTTATTAATTTTTAAAATTATCAACAACAATTTCTAATGAGTTGATCATATAAAAGTTTTGATATCGATAATACATTATTACTAAAATTTTATAAAAAGGATTAGAGTAAAAGACTAAAAACAATAAATTAATTTCTTTTTTGAGAATTTTATTAAAAAAAATTAACTTCATTTTATTAAATGAGTTTTTTTAGTAGCAAAAAATGACCTTAATAGGTATATATTTTCAGTTTTATAGTTTTTTTTATAAAATTATCTAATTAGAAATTATCTATAATATAATTTTTTTAAAAATAATTATAAAATTTAACAATATTAGGGGTGTTCATGGTTAGTTTGGTTCAACTTTAGATCAAAAGTTATCCAAAATAAACTTAAAAAACATGTAGTGTGGTTCGATTTTTATTTAAAATAAAATTTGAATCAAATCAAAATAATATTTGTAGTTTAGTTTTGTTTGATTTTTGTTATTTTTACTAAAATATCATTTTATTAAAATTTATATTTTTTCTTGTCAACTGTTAAATTAAATTATATTAAAAAATTACTAATAACAATCTACAAAATTTATTAATAGGTTAAACTTTCTATAATAAAAATTTGACAATTTTTTTTCAATTTTAAACCAAATATATCTTTAAAAAATGTCTTAAAAATGGTATAGTTTATATAAATTCAGATACATAATATTACATAACATTCTAATTAAAACTCAAGTAGTACAAATAAAACACATCACACTAAAGTCATCTAAGTATTTTAATTTGGTTCAGTTTTAAAATATAAATGCAAAGTTTGAAAAAAAAAGAATTGGTTTGATTCGATTTTCAATTGAGTAATTTTTTTTTAATTTTCCATCAGATTAGATTTCAACACCCTTAACAATATTAATGATGATTTATAATGAAATAAAAATATAAAAATTGTTTAGGTCATTATTACATATATGATTTATTTCAAATAAATAGAATTTAATATTTAATAAACATGCATTATCAAATCAATATTTTTTTAAAAACTATCAATCAAATAAAAATTATATTTAACATAATTATCAAGATATTCATTATAAGTATAAATATTAATTATGTGACATGTGTAATTGAATAAAATAATATTGTAGAAAAAAGCTTTGTAATAAAAAAGTATTTTATCCTACTATAAAATAAGGAGTTAAAAAAGTAATAATTTATTAATTTAAAGGAGTAAAAAGAGTTCCCTGGAACATGAATGGCGGTCATGATATATGACAGTGGTGTGTATGCTATCTATTTCTGTTGAAAGAGGAAGGAAGAAGAAATCGTTTTATGTGAGTAACAGAACAACACATCATAGACAGACACAACATTAGTATCTTTCAACTGTTGCTCTGCTTCTGCACACAGAGAATGGTGTGGGTGGGGAAACAGAGATGATCTATCTGTGTTCACAGCACCACTGTTTCCCTGCCTCACCCTTATGTACAAGAACAAGAATAAGCACACACACCCGCCACAACGCTATAGTCATCACTTCGAAGAACTTCACAATTTTGTTTTGTGAGTTTCTCATTTTTCTCTTTCTCTCTTTTCATCATTGCTTGCATTGCACTTGCAGCATAGGTTGCTTTTTTTTTTTTTCTTTCTTTCTGCTGGCTTTATATTGTGGGGATTTGCTGTTTCTGTATTTTTTTTTCTTCTTCTGGTTGATTTTGTTGGTGAAGGTTAAGTGGTTTTCTTTCTTTCTTCTTTCGTTCTTTCTACGTGTCTGGGGGAGGATTGTGTCCGAGTATTTTGAGCTGACACAACCTGAAAGTTTTTGTGTTTATTACGAAATTTGCGGTTTAACTTCTGGGGTGCTGGGGTGGAAATAAAGTTTGTGACTTTGAGATCTGGGTGGGGCTGATATGCAGAAACAACGGCAATGAGCAAATTGGGTATGTAATTCTCTTGTTTGGTAGGACATTTGTTAAGTTTTGTTGGAAGGTTGTATGCTAGGGAGACAGAGAATTGGTTCGAGTGGAGTGGACTTCTTGATGTTGGTTCTTGGTTTGGGACAAGAGACTCGAGATCTAGGGAATATTATTGTTTATGGTTGCTCGTGTTGGATACCCAATTTGTTCAGATCTAACCAAAAGTGAAGTTATCTTGCATGACTGAGACTATAGGTTAGAAATTCTGTGTACTTCATATCAGAAGTTTTCGCAGCTCATAGGATTTGTTATCTTTATGCATTAGGCAAAGGGATCTTGCAGTTTCTTTTTCTTTGGGATTCTTTTCTGGCTAAGTTGATTGATAGGAATTTTTTTTATAGACTAAGCTTCAATTATGTCCCTCTTTTTTAATCACGGCACAGTGGGAAATAGCTTTTATTGAGAATTTCATGTGACTTGGTGATATTTCATTTGTTCTAATCACTTGGGTGTGTTTGGGAAAATGTTTTTTTTTTCAATCCATCAATATTGTTGCTTATCCGTTTTGTGCTTTTGTAAAGTGTTAATGGGTGTATGATGCTACTGAAGCTGAAATCCAAACAGGCAAACACGCATTTGCTAATTGCTGTCCAACTGCCTAAGTTTATCATGTTGGTTGTTAACATGATCCTACAAAACTGCATTCAATGAGGATTATCCTATTGACTATTGTTCATTTCTTTGCAGCTTGGATATGGGGAGTCTTGCTCTTGAAACCGAGGATGTAATCTCAGATATATACCTTTCGCTGGGGCTTAAGGAATCAGACAAAGGAGTAGGAGGTCCTCGGGTTTTATCACTTCTTTCTTCACTTCTTGAGAGATCAGTTCAGAGAAACGAAACATCATTGGAGGCAAAGCACATAAAAGATGTTGTTACAGTATTTCACGGTTTAAGAGCTCCTACTCTGAGTGTTCGAAAGTACATTGATCGTATCTTCAAGTACTCAGGTTGCAGCCCATCATGCTTTGTTGTGGCACACATATATGTGGATAGATTTATTCAGCACACAGAAATCAAATTGACTTCACTTAATGTGCACCGGCTTCTGATAACAAGCATCATGCTAGCAGCAAAGTTTATAGATGACGCGTAAGCGAAAGTTTTAAATTGAACAGAAACACACATAATATCTAGCTAGCTGTTGTCTGCATTATGTATCTGGTGGTGGATATGTTGATGCTGTATGTAAAACTTATCTAATTTGTGGACCATACATGGTGATATTTATTAAAATATTAAAATCACTGGTCTAGCCGGTTGACAATGACAATCTTATAAGTGTTACAATATGCTGAATCAATGATATATTTGACAAAAAGAATGATTTAATATGAGCAACACCAAATCCTTCCAAGGCCCCATTCAACTGAAGCTGTTAACTTAGTTTCCTTTCCTATTTGGTTTGCAGATTCTACAACAATGCTTACTATGCAAAAGTTGGAGGAGTGAGCACATCTGAATTAAACAGGTTCGAGATGAGCTTTCTATTTGGCATAGATTTTAGACTTCAGGTTGGTGTAGAAACGTTTGGAAGATATTGTAGGCAATTGGAGAAGGAAGCTGCAGAAGTAGTCCAAATTGAAAGACCAATGCAGGCTTGTCGAATTAAAGAAAGTTGGTCAAACAAAGATGATCCTACTTGTGCTTCCACAATTGCAAGATGAAAATGTGCCAACACCATAGTAATATTGCTTTCCCACAATTAACCGAGACAAAATGAAATTTGAAGTATTTCAAAGGAAAAAAAAAAACGAGAATAAATTGTTCTATACTTGCCATTGGAAATTCAACCATTTTTTACGGACACTATTGTGTTTGGTTTTTGCTTCCTTTGTAGTTTTTTCTGCTTTTTGTTTTGCCCCTCATTTGTAATTGCAAGCTTGTAGCTGGATAGAGATTGTGATGAAATTTTATCCCTTAAAATTCGTTTGAGTTTCCTCAAGTACATGCAGTGGTTTTGGTCTTACCCGTAAGCACCGGGAAGCAGAAAGTCTATCGTCGCTGTAGATAACTTCTTGATGACACAAAACTGTTAATGAGTAGCACGCTCTTGGAATGTCAGAAAGTCCAATGGACGAAGTTTCCCCCTTCTCAAGCTAAGTGTTATTTTGCTGCTAAAAAGTGTTTCTTTTTTTGTTTTTCTTTTGAGGTTTAAACTATTAAATATAAAAGAATGGGTGGCTTAAAGTATCAGCTTAAGAATGAAAATGAATAATAGATTAATAGATTCCCATTGCATCAAATCCAATGACATTCACCCGATCCATCATCTAAAACAATATTATTAGATTAGAGGCAGTACATAAATTGATCCTTAAAAGTGGCCAGTATTATCTTTTTGGTTCCTGAATTTTTTACAATTTGGCCACGAAAATTTGAAGCTACTGACTTTTTAATCCCTTTATTAACATCTGCCGACAGAAAGACTAGCAAATAATTTCAAATTTTCGGAGACTAAATTGTACAAACATGTATCTTAGGGCCAAAGGTAAACAACTTGCAGCTTTCAAGAACAAAAGTGTGGGTTATCTCTAATTAATTTAAGTATATTAATCCTTGACCCATAATCAGAACCCATGTTCAAAGGAGACAACAGCCTTGGGGGTAAGATCAGGTAGTATATGTAACTATTGAATCGTCTTACTGTCTTATTGCTTTGGCATAGTCATGTTTATCTGGTTAAACGATATGAGCTGAAGACCATCCCAAAAGTGCAACAAGCATCTGCCCTAATTTTAAGAAACATCTCACTACAACAATTAAGTATATACTACAACATATGTGCATCATGACTACGAACTCCCATCCCATGGCATAATGGTTCTATACAGACAGTCAGACAGATGCAAAAGAGACCAAATTACAAGGTAATAACAAGAAGCATCCATGGCTTCAAATCCTTTGTTTCGTGTGCCCCGAGGATCCAAAGATTGTCTTGAGGGAGCATTCACCTTTCCCTTCCATAATGTCATTCATAATCACAATATCCATATTCATCCAACACCATGTGGAGTTGTCTTCTACAGTCAGTTCCAGGACGTCTCTAGCGTAATTTTCAATTCAAGCTTCAGAGTTCTGCTTTTAAAAGCAAACATCTGCCTTCACTTAGGAGGCCTCTCCAGTGCAGTCCAACCAAACTTACCTTTTCTAAAATCTGCTAGGACGCGGAATGCTGCTTGATGAACATCTCCATTAAATACTCGAACGGCAAGCTTCTCTATGAATCTGCAATTTAGTAAAATATAATACATCACATTAAGTTAAGAAGAAACTACTTTAAAATATGAAGAGACATTAGCACTGTCTGACATCTAAATGCAAGACACATAAATCAACACAACAGAAATTAAAAAAAAAGAATCACGTACATTCTACCATCTCGACAATCTACATCAATCTTGTATCTTTTACAAAGAGCATCTCTGCCTGCATTCAACAAAGACTTAGAATTATGAGTTTGATGAGAGGGAAGAAAGATCAAACAACATAATATTTGACCCAACACTGTATCACTTTATAAATTACAGAACACTTGTTGGTAAACGTAAAGTGTCATGCAAAATACCAGTGAAACAATCGACATTGATATTGATATCCTAAACAAGGTACCATGAGAAAGAAACCCACCCACTCTGAGATCTAGACACTGACATTTTTCTCAACTAAAATAGGATTCCACTTTGGTTGCATGTCATGTCACATACCTACTGTGGGAAGCTTCGAAAGCATCTGCACAAGAATTGCAGCAACATCGGCCACATCGTAGGACCTCTCTCCAATGTCATCACATATGGCAAGTTTTATAGCAGCGGACTGATCACTGATCCGCATTGGGAGTATCCCAGGAGAGTCCAGCAGTTCAAGATCTTTCCCAAAACGAACCCACCTTTCACATTAAGAAGGAAATATGACAAATTACATATTCAGTGTGTAATGAGAGATCCAGTGATCTACTACTGTTTTGTTTGAGCTTAGGCTTTTAGTTGGAACAAATTAATTGTATACTTCTGCAGGAAACTGTTTTTGACACTATTAGCACTTGAGCAGAATGTACTATGTAGCCTCATTAACTTTTTCTTCTGTTGAGAGCAAAGAAAACCCGAGAAGCTATAATTTTCAACATTTGGGACAAAAATCTTTCTGATGAAATTCGGAGGACAGGTTGCATCCATTAGATTTTATAGTCATTTTAGAATCAAGAACAAAGTACAAACTTAAAAGTACTGAAATTAGTTCATATATTAAGTTAAACAAAAGACAAATTAATTTATGAACAAATAAAAGAAACTGCTGCAAATTTTAAATACTCTCAATTTCTCAATAAAAAAAATTATTTAGGGAAACAAAATGAATAACCTACCTCAATTCTCTTGTGACTCCTGGCCTAGGAGCTGCTGGGCACATTCTTCGCTTTAACAAACGGTTGATCAAAGATGACTTTCCAACATTAGGGTATCCAACTATTCCAGCTCGAACCTATTAAATAGTAATATACATTCTTTAAATAATAATAACATTTTGAGAGGCATTACATGTGAACGACAACAAATTGCAATTAATTGAAGGACAAGCTTTGCTCCATGCAGGTTCATGACTTAAGATCTAATTCCATAATACATAATTTGCAGTAATAAACTAATAATTAATAAAAGAACATTTGGAATAGAATTATGAACTAAAAGATAAATCTGCAAGAATAATTTATGTAAGCACTAGACATTAGGCTTAGCCCATGAAAACTCATTTGTATCCATTAAAGAAGGACAAGTGTGTACAACTAATAGATAACGCAATAAGGCACCTTTTTATTTTTGTAAAATAAGCAATACAAGATGAATAATAGGGAAAGATGGTACAAAGCAATCAGCTAAATTTTTTGTTATAACATTTACTGAACCACTGTTTCACTATATTAAATTTACTGAAAAGAATCAGCAAAACTTTCATTTATTATACAATTTTCTGAACACTTTTAAATTAGAGAACAAAGGAGCTGCGAGAAAAAAAGAGTGTTGTGACTTGTGAAAACAAGGTACTCGGCTCTTTCTTTCTCTAACAAAACATGTGCTTCATTATTTTTTTTAGATGGAAAAGTAGTCCTTTGAAGTTACAAGAGAAAGAGAGTTGCAAAAACTAGTATGCACACAGTAATTACTTTCTCCAATAAAAGGTATGCTTTCTTAGTCTGAGATAGGAAAGTAGGCCTTTTACCAGAGAATTAGCATAAGAAAATGAACAGAGAACCGAAAACAGGTTTGCAATTGCTAGGAGTAACCCACCGCACGAGGAAGTAGCCCTTTGGATCTACGCTTAACATTTACATCAGCTGCTAATTCCTTTGCTAACCGGCCAAGCTTCATCGTTCCCTGTACTCACAACATGTGATCAGACATCCTATACATGAAACTTTGGAGCATGGAGAACCATGGGAGAAAAAAAGATCTTGTTTCAATACCATTCCAAGCTGCCCATTGGAGAAGACAACCTTTGTGCCATTCCTAGTAAAATAATCTGCCCAAGCATTGCGGTCTGCAGTTGATATCATGTCTTCTCTATTTAAAACTAAAATTCTCTTTCTATTTCCAAGCCATAGATCCATCTACAAAAGCAAAAGTAACAGTAAGATGAAGACTAGGAATGTATCGCCCTAGAACCTAAGGCCTTAATATTGTACTGGGATGTATGGTCTTACACTCTTGCTAATACTTCATGTGCCAATATGAACCATTATGTGACATTAAAAAAAATAGCATTGGTGCAAAATATAAACTATTATTCATAAAACAAAGAAACCATGTAAAATGACTGTAACACTTTGTAATAAAAATTACATATCAAATAAAGAAACTAAAACCAACAATAGAGAACTGCAAGAAACAACTATATATTTCTTCCACAAAACCCAAGATGAAAAAAGAAACCTCTTAGGCATTAAATAATAGGAAGTAAAGTGAGGAAAACCAAAAAAGTTCAATCAAATGTCAATCATAGCTAGTTTGGATATACATCTCAAGAAGCACTTGTAGCAGAAGAAAACAAAATGAATCAAGTTATGCACCTGAACTTTTTCCCCTCCTAACTTTCCCATAAGTCGAAGTGTATAAGACAATAAGTTGATTTTAACTTATACAAGTAATTTAATTCATTTTACTTTCTACTTCTGTGGGTGCTGATAAGTTTATCCAAATTGCCTCTTAGTTCAAGATAACAACAGACGGGTGCAGAGGATAAAATTTAAACACAAACATCATTCATGTCAACTGTAAGTGGATACTTAACAAAGTTAATATCTTTAATTCAAAAAAAGAAACATGCCTGTGGATGACTTGTGGACATCGGAATTCGTCCATCCCGCACCTCTATCACAACATCCATCAACTTGAGCTGCTCCTTCAGTTCTTTTTCTGCTTTTGCTATATGACCAGGAAACCACTGCCCCATACCCCACAACAATCAGCATCTCAAGTTTCGCAACAATGCAACAGTACACAATACAGATTGATGGGCAGACATATAAACAAATACCTTACCTGCACAGGGCGCAATGCCTTTGTCCAGTGATAAAGATCAGTGTCAAGCTCACTCCAATGATCACTCTCTCCTTGGCACCCATCAAACAAGTTGTTGTTGTTGGGGTTTCCATATCCATTTTCCCTCCAACTGGGGCCTCCCACGCCAATTATCTGCACCACAAAAATTGAAATTTATTAAAAAAAAATGAAACTTGAATTACTCAAAACACCAAAACATAACATATACAAACCCCAGAACAGTAATCTCGGGAAGTGAGAGTGCATTGAAAAAAAGATAAGAACTTGAGTGAAAAGGGGAAAAGGGTTGCCTGAATAGTGGGGGATTGGGATGAGAGAGCTGATGCGGAGAATCTGCCACGGTTGGGAACGAAGTGTTGAGGTATTGGTGGAGAATTGGGGACCCATAAGCTTGATAGCTGAACACTCATCACTGTGCTATGCGACTAATCACTCTCTGTTCTTCGTTTTTCTGTTTTCAAACACGCTGCCCACAACACTCGCGAGTTTTTCTTTCTTTGCTTTGCGATAATTCTGAACTTCTGAAGGATAACCGATGACGTCTCAATTGAGAAGTGAGTGGATTTTTTTTGTCTTACGAGACAGATTGGGTTAGCTACTTTAGCCTGACAGCGAAAATACTTCAAGCAATACAAGAAAAAAAAAATCCTATTCACTAAAAATTATTATATAACAATATAAAGTTGCTTAATACTAGCATTATATAATTAAAAAAAATTGTTTTGATGGACACAATTTGAAGACTAATCAAAATCAAATTTAACAATCAACTGGTTAAGAGACTATTACAACATACTTGTAATCAAAATTAACTTATGACAACTAATTCAAATAATTATATCACATAGTGATTAGTTAAAACTAACTTACAGAAAATAACTAATTATTAAGTTTGTGTGAAATGTAATTACAAGTGATTTCATTATTCTTGCGTTGTTCAATATGATAGATGTGTTATTTATTAGAATTTCGTACCACACCCTTACGTTCTTCATCTCCTTTGCATCGTTAACTTTTGGGTGATAATACTTTTTTCTCTAAGTGCAGCCTCCATGCTCGACAAGTCCACAATCATGTAGACGTTGCACCTCCTTTCTCCTTTATCTTTCTCTTGGCTGCCTCTTCATAGAAGTAGTCATTCAACAAATGACTATGTTGGCCTTCACAATCGCGATTTATATGACATCTTCTTTGTCTCACGTAAGTACCTCATGATTTCTTCTTCAGTGTTATCTTCAAGTGTTTCATCGATAATTTCTCTCTAAAGTGTATCAAATTCAGAGTTTTGATTCATTTTACAAGTGAGTATAGCTACAAAAAAATAAAGGAGAATGCAGAGTTGTAGAAAATGTGTATGACTAAAAGAAAATTTAGCAATTAAATAGCATGATTTTCCAATGGCTACTTTTATATTGGCTAGTTTCACAACGGCTACTTTTGTAACAGCTAATTATATAATTAAAAAATAATAATTGTTTTGAAGGGCACAATTTGAAAACTAATTAAAATCAAATTCAACATTCAACTAGTTACTAGACTGTTACAACATACTTGTAATCAAAACTAACTTACAATATAATAACTAATTCAAATATTTTTACAACATAGTGACTAATTAAAACTAACTTACAACATTATAACTAATTACTAAATTTGCAAAAAACATAATTACAAGTGATTTCATAATTTTTGCATATTTCTTCAAACATTACACTGTTATGTTCTTTGCCTCCTTTGCCTTTGTTAACATTAAAGGTGGCAACACTTCTTTTCCTAATTACAAATTTCATGCCTAAAAAGTCCATAATCAGTGCAGACGTTGCACCTCCTTTTCACATGATCTTCCTCTTGGTTGCCTTTTCTCCCATTGGACACAAGATTTGTGATGGTGTGTCACTTTTTGAAACATCAATTGACACCTCCAGATTAAATGACAATGAGTAATCCCTATTATTATTAACAAAAATCTTTGTTCTTTTGGAACTACTTTCTTTAAGTTAATCTAATCATTTAGGTTAATCTTTCAACAGTCATCATGCATGCTTAAAAATAAAATTTTGTTTATCTTCCTTTCAAATGACATATGCATGAATCATGACATCATTCTCCTATAACCACTTTTTTTTTAAATCAATAACTTGCTTGTAATGGCTCTTAAACTTTTACAAAACATAATTTATTTTGTCATCTAGGTTTAAGTTTAGTCGACCCCCTTTCTTGTATATTGCCTCATAATTGATTATAATTTTATGTGACTCTCAACCAAAATCAACCTCTTGCTTGACCATTACTAACAATTAAATTGATTGAGATATAAAGCCATCTAGTGTATATCCTCTTCATTTATAAAATTTAACTTTGTTTTCTTTTTTTGAATTTTGTGCTCCTCGATCTAGTGTAATATTTCCTAACCCAATTTGAATTAAAGATTATGAAAATTATGTGTCAACTTCACTGGTAGAATGAGATTATGTATCACTAGAAGTATTGAATGGCATACAAAACACATTGGAGGTGTTTGGTGAAATTGAAGAAAAAAGTTTGAAAGCTTTGAAGATTTTGGATTGAAGACGATTGACAATTTTACATGAAACTCATTCATGATGGTAGCATGAAGGGAAAAAAAAGAATTTTGAAAATTTTAGGTTGACAGAAAAAATTAATTATTTTACAAATAATTACAATAAAACTGATTTGGATCCATTAGACGTTAAAGAAAAAAAAGTTAAACTAAAACTAGGTTTAAAAAATTTTGATTGAAAATGAGAATGAAAGAATGACAATCACAAAGGAAGGGGAATGAAAAAAATGGTAATATAATGACCAATGGGTAAATTTATTGGATTTCAAATATCCAATTTTATAATTTTTAAATATTAAAAATAAACACACACAACTACTTGGTCTAATTTTACAACAACAATCGTTATAATTTTTATATAGCAAACCTTCGAAATTGATGCCTGAATAGTGGTGATGTGGAACGATAGGATGTGCAAAAGAATCAGCCTGTTTCCTTTTCTTTCTCTTACCCCCACGTCTCTTTCTCATCTCAGATAAGCTCTTTTTCTCTCCTCACGCCGCTCCTCCCTCCCCCTCCCCTTCGATGGCCCATGCAACAAAAAAACCAAATCAACCAACCCCAACCACAAGAACAACAAAATCAACAACCTCCAAACTAGAACCACACCCACAATCGTAAATCGGAGGCCATCGCCAAAATTGGTGACGAAACCGCCGATCTGAACGAAAAAGTCAGCGAATCGAACAAGAATAATATCATTAGTCAAAGAAACCCACTACATGCTAAAAAATAATGATCTGCGATTTCTATATCTAACATACATTTACATCTTTGTACATTTTCAACTTTCTTCCTGTCATGGCTAAAATCTAGGGATTCTCATGAGTCAGCTGGATGAGACTTGACAAGTAAAGTTGAGAAGAACATGCATATGTCTGGTAAAATGTGACGAACCAGAGGACAATACCTGCATGTTGAAAAGATGGAAGAACATATAGTGACGAATGAAAGGTTGGATTTCATCAATTGAATGCTCTTAGTACACCAGCAGCCCACCAGAAAAACAGTAAACTATGAAAGTACTCTTCAGGTTGTAAAAAATGTGCATACCATGGTTCAGATCTCAGTTTATCAAATTTCTCCAGCATAAACAGTATACATGAATGTTTTAATGAAGTAGCATTGAAATCCTCTGACATCTTGTACAGTAGTGAAACATTTTCCTCAGAAATTTCCTATAAGAATAAGTAGATGAGCCATGTGATTAAATTAAGCCATTAAAAAAAAACTTTCTACAAAAGCAGAACAAATAAAAACCGTGAAACACAATTGAGTCTACCTGAGCAATAGCATATTCGCATATACGCTTAAGGCCGTCCAGAAGATACTGATCTGCTGCTCTGAGCAGGTCCTGAGCAATATCCAAATTGACATCTACTGTTCCAGTGTATATAAATCTAGAAGTGCCAACAGAAAATCAAATCATACACAAGGCTTATTGTGAGATTGCAAAAACACCAGAAAGGGATAGCAGAAGATGCACCTCATCATCAATTCAAAGACATCCCATTTAATGTTCGGAATCACTATATTTTTGGCTTCCCTTTCCTGCACCATGAATTTCAAGACATTAATATGGATATTTAAGATTAACAGCTCAAGTTCCAGAGATCCTTTAGTCCCATTTGAATTGAAAAGTGATTGTTAAGTGTTCGATACAATAAACTGTTGAGAAAGAAAGGATTAAGAATTCTGATTGGTAGACCATGTCAGAATAAATAAAAGAAAAGAGGACTTGAAAACAAGTTACAAAACAATTAATGCTTACCCTATAACTGCCATCAAACATTGCACGAAAGATATCCGAAGAAACTAAACAATCTCTATGAGCATAGAAACTTCTACCTGAAGAAAGGAAAACACAGTAAATTAGTACAGATATCAAAATGAGTATGTGTACAAACTAACCAAAATTTTTAACAGCAGATACTTCACCTTCAACCAGGAATGTGACATCAGAAAGTTTAGGATTGTTTACATATTCCTCGCCCAAGTACATCTACAGCAAATGCAATCAACAAATATACCGTGAACAAAAATTGTGAAAAAAATAATCTCAGCTTCCTATTTTCATCCCCTTAACATAGACACAGCAAAATATCAGAAATTCAATTGCTAAGACAATAATTACTATTCCAATTTAAATAATTCAATTATGATAACATAGTACACATTGTTCAACAAATAAGGGGGAAAAATCAAAATAAACGAACGTGGTAACCTCACACATAAAGAGCAAAAATACCTGGGGAGTTGGTGATGGAGGAGCGATGTCAAAAAGAGAGAAAGAAGAACTGGCTTTGGCAGCCAATTGGTGAAGCGCCATTGAAGCATCACTCTTCTGCTTTACATTTGAAGATTTAAGAATATCCAGCAGCAATTTTAATCCTGAATATTTAGCACCACATTAATTGAAATTTGAAAATACATTCGAAGTACACTGGGTGAGAAATTACAAACATGCAGAGATCAATTATTTACCATTATTGTCAATGAATATAGTTTTACGATCATGAGGAGAACATAAATAAGCAAGAGCAATAGCTACACGTCTTTGAACTGCTTCTTCCGCCAAGCGTATAAGATGTATTAGGTGTTTCAACACCTGCCAAAGTGGAATAGATATAAAAATCATATCTAATAACGTAAAAATATATTAAAAATAGTTTAAATAGATTATAATTCTCATCTATGACTAAACTAAATCACCCGCATAGAATTTGCGAGAAAACTCACTCGCCCTTGAGTCTTTTCCTCTAATCTTTTTAATGTCTTTGTTACACACACTCCAGTTTGCTGCGAGTTAAACGACAATCACAAGGAAACCCATTTAATAAATGGTGAGAGAAAGGAGTTCTGTTAGTGAACATTAATAACAACTAAAAATTGAGAAGGAATGCAATTAAGTAAAATGCAAAGAGTAAATGAACATACTTGATTTCTGAAATTTCCAGCCTTCAGTTTTTGAAAACCATCCTTCTTAATAATGTCTGCAACATTGTTCTATCATACAAGTTGTTACATCAGTGGAAGCATATCACATTATCACTGCACATCAATGATTTCCAAAAGGACAACATAATGTTGCCCAAGTAAAGATCAAGGAAACTTCACCTCATTATCAACAAGACTATAGAGAGCAAAAACAGCATTTTGTTGGACAGGAACCTTCTTTGAGCCAAGAAGTTTGAGCAGAGGCTCTATACCTCCACTTTGAGCAATACCAGCTTGATTATGTGAGTCCTGACATTTGAATTATATGTGCACAAAAAAAGGTTATACTAGAAAATGGTAAGAGTTAAAAAAAAAACACATAAAATTACAGAAACAAGGAGCTTTTCTGCATCATTTGATGCCATTAATATATAAATTAAGAAAATCCACCCATTAAGAGTTAGGTTTAAGAAAGGAAACCCCAAGTTCAGCCAAAAATACTTAGTGTAACTTTAAAGAAATTCTTAAGTGGGCAATGCCATATAAGATTGCATGTGCTACATTATAAACACACATTATCAATTTTAAAACAGTGGTGTGTAGCATATAACTCTAAAAATGTTATAGTGAGTGTTATTTTAAAAATATTATTATAATGGAAACTAAATAATTTATACTACACATGAATAATCAAAAATCAAAACGAGAAACCCAAAATTAAAGAGATTCATGATAAACAATACACCACAGTTTTACACACACAATCACCATCAATCTAGGAGCAATAAGATCACAATAATGAAATAAAAAAAATGAAAGATGGTACAATTAATAGAAAAAAAACATAACACATTGAGACTAATCACCTGTGCCAACCTCCCAAGTGCAAAAGCTGACATTTCCTGAAGCTCAACATCTGGAGACTTAAGCATATCAACTAATGGTGGAATAGCCCCTCTTTGGCCAATATGAACCTACACAAACCACAAAATATAGAATTCAATAAGAGGATTTCATATATGACAGATTGATCATATTACAAGTTTGAAACACAACTAAATCACCTTGCAATCTGAATCTGTTGTGGCAAACTGACCAATTAAAAGAGCTGCTTCTCTTTGGCTCTCCGGACAGGAGGAACTGTCATTGAAATTTTGAAACTTAGGGGGAAAAGTACTAAATTACAAAATAATAATATGGATTGCTTACAGGAAAAGCCAAGACCGAAGTATAATGTTACCTAAGTGAAGAAATGACAGGTTGTAAAGCACCAGCTAGAAGAACTTCTTTCTTAATATTTGGCGAAGAGTGGACCAGATTTCCAATCACACCAACCTACAAAAAGTGCTAATTCAGCTAGTGCAAGTAGTTTAGAACTCTGCAAGCAGCAATCTATAAAAACATTGGATTGTGTAAAGTCATATAAGCATCTTACTGCCTCATAATGTACTTTAGGATCCTCTGATTGGAGCATTAGTACAAGAGTGGGTAACGCATTGCATTCAACAATCTGCAATATTTTATTCTTGTAAACAACCATATCAACAGAATCTATCACAACGATTTACTGCAAAAAGTCAACTACCTGATTTTTATTAGCATCATTGTTAAATGCAAGAGTTCGCAAGGCCCGTGCAGCTGCTCTCTGTACCTTTATGTCATTGAATTCAAGCAATTCAACAAGAGGAGCTATACCACCTTCCATCCTGAATATACCATTTGTATATAAGAGTAAAGAATACAGCTGTAGAATATATATTTTTTAAGGTATGGAAAAAAGAGAAAAACCTGACTAGGGTCTTAATGCCAGTATTTTCATGGGCTAGGCTGGTTATTGCATCAGCTACTCTCTTTAGAAGGTCAATAAGTGGTTGAGCAATAGTACTGATCTTTTGCATCCTTAACCAATCAACAAGACAGGGCAAGGCTCCAGCATCCACAACGAGTTGCTGATACTCTTTCTGTTTCATGATAAAGATAAAGCAAAAATAAAATCAGAGTTAAGATGCTTCATGATTTATAAAATAGTCTGAAACAAAGAAAAAGAGAAATGCATTAAAACTATAAAAAAAACATAATCATTTTCCTGGAAACAAGGACCACACTGATATACTGCTAAAGAAGATCAAATGGAATGCACATAGAAATTCAACATTGTTATTATGTGTATGTAGTATGATTGAGCAGTTAACCCCATACAGCCACATTCTTTACAACATGCATCTGTTAAAGACTGTGATGGCAGCTGCTCCTTGAGCAGGTGAATAATAAACACAATTCAGAGGAACCTTGGGTGCTTTGAACTTGTCAAGAACAATAGGGCACAAGCACAACAAATGAGCAATTCCAATTCCTTCGCCCCTTATATATTCAATAGCCACCAGTTGAAAACTAAACGTTGATCTTGATTGACAAGTCATTCTAAATTATTATTTACTAATATTCATTTAGGGTCTAAAACATTGTAGTTTAGAATTATCTAATTTGCAGGTAAGTTTCCACACCTACACACATGCACGACTATCTATCAATGGATAATTCATCTGGCTTGAACTGAAACCTTTTGATCGATAAATCTAAAGCCAACACTATAGTTACAATTTCATATAATTAAAATAGTTAGAGAGAAAGGAAATAGCAAAACTTAGTTACTTCAATGGCAAGAAGCTCAAGGATGACCGCGCATCCTTTGATGACCTCAAACTGAAAATGTTTGGTAACGCCATCACTGTCATCTTTCACAGAGTCTGCCTCATCACCGTCATCTCTCCGTGCGTTGTCTGTCAATCGAAGATGCCTCACCAGAGCGGGGACGACACCGCATTTCAGTAGAGTATCCACAAGATCCTCTAACAAAAGGCAAGAAGAGATGTCAACCAAAGGGTGAAGAGAAATTTTCAGTTAGCAAATGAAAAAGTACCGTTTTCAGCGAGTAGAGATAGGGCATCAATAGCACTCTTAATGGCAGTACAATCAGAGACAGAGGATGGGTGAGCGGAGTTGAGGAGAGAGACGTGTCGGAGAATCTTTGCAGAGATCTTTGGGTGAAGTTGTTTGGAAGTGTGGATTAAATCTGCTTCGAGCTTGCGCTTCAAGCTTTTTCTAACAGCATAGTGAGGGTTTTCCATGGAGCGTCGCGGTGAAACGAAAACAAAATAAATTAATCAGTCCTTGAGAGGCTTGGTTTGAGTGAGATCAGGAATCAGAATGTTTGAGACGTCTCTCTTATGAAAAGTTTTATCTTTCCTTTTGGGTTGAGTTTTGGCCAACTTTTTTCATTTGAATTTGGCGGTAAAACCTTTTTTCGTTCCCGCCGGTTTCTCTCATGCGCGGTCCATGAAATGAAATATGCAATTTAATTTGATCTTATACTACATTTGATAGCTTATACCGTTCCATACTGTTATACATATTTTTATTTTATTAATAATTTAGAGTTTTTATTTTTTAAATCATAATATTATTACTATTACAATTAATGTTATGTATAATTTTTTTTATTGTCTTTAGTTTTTATTATTTTTATTACTATTTTAGATTTTATATTATTATGGTAATATTTTTTATTTTTTATTAACATTATAATATTATGTTGTTATTATTTTTATATTTTATTAGCATTGGTTATGTTCATTATTAGTTTATTTTTCTTTACATTAAACTTATTTTTACTTTTAAGTTATTTAATCATTATTCCTAGGGTTCTGATTAACATTTGGTATTAAACAATTATATTAGTACTGTAAATTATATTAGTACTGTAGTTATATAATTTTATATTATTCTTAAGATTATAGTATTAATTTACTATTGTTTTGTATTTTATTAATATTTTTTACTGGTTGAATTACAATTTATGACTTTAGTTCTCTTGTTTTGTTTTTTATTCAAATTTTTAATTTTTCATGTTTTATCGTCATCTAATTGAATCTTACATCTAATATATTTACTTAAGATTTCATGAAAAATAATTTAATTAATTAAAGTATAAAAAAATAAAGGAAAAAATATGTACAAAATTGATAATTGAATCAAAATTATAATTTTCTTGAAATAGAAGAACCAAAATTGAAAAAAAAATAAAAATAAAGGATCAAAATTATGGATTATGAAATACTAGGAGATAAATTTTAATTTAATTTTGTTTATATTAAAATGTTATTTTCATTTATTTTACATTTGTTGCTCTTCCCCGTAAGTTTGACTAGTAAAACAACCTACCATGGTGCATAGAGACATTCAAGTAAAGTCTACCACGAGAACCATGGGTTTGAGTGGGTTATAACCCCCCTCATACGTACGTCCTCAATGTGTGCTAGATTTCCTTTAAAAGGTACATGTTTGCCCGTTGCTTTAACGCACGAATGAAACTCTGAAAAATGAAAAAAGTAAGAAGAGAGATTGTTCGAGATAAAAAAATTAAATTAAATTTGTTAAATAAATAAACTATAATCCACAATATATTTTAGTTAATTTTTAGTTTTTTTAATAGTTGAAAAATTTGTTTCACCGGATTAATAAGTTTTTTTATTAGTTGATGTAATATTTTTTAAACGTTAACTTCTAATTTTTTTATATTTTATTTTTATTCTCAATATATTTATTTAATTTTTAATTATTTTTTTAAATAAATTATAATTTTTTTATTTTTTTATTTTTTTTATATTTTTTAGGTTAATGTTAACTAATTTTATCGAATATTTATATTTTAATAAATTAATTTTTTAACTTTCACTACCAACTAATTTCTCCATACCCAAACAAAATTTTAATATTTTATGTAATTCCTATTTTACCCAACTCAAAAGAATTTAGTTTCTTATTTTTTTACTTCAAAACCTTTTTTTTTAATTAAATAGGCATATAATTGATTTAAATAATAATAGTTTTAAAAAAAACTAAATAAAATCATTTGGGACTTAAAAAACTAATTAATTATTTGTCTTCTTCCCCAAAGTCCTACAATCTCTTCTACGTGCGCCACTAGTCTTACACGCAGATCCATCCTCGACCAGATTTGCGGCCACCGACTGGTCACCAACTCACCGCACACCCCTATTGGAAAATCATTCCACGAGACTCACGATCCCGATCAAGAGTTGTTTCGAAAAGTTACAAATATCAGAACATTAATGTGCTCTTTCATTGCCTTCCTCGTCATTTTTGAGATGAAAGTGAAATGATTGATCCCACATAAGTTTAACAACCTTCAGCTCAACTTTCAGTCCAACCGAACACCATGTAAAATAAACTTTCATCTCCATTTAACCCACTTTCACTTTCATCTGTACCGAACGGAGCCTAAAAGGAAAGTTTGGTTGTAATTAAAGAGCTACCACTGCCACTGCCACTGCCATTTGGAGGTTCATTACCAGAACTTGTTCCACTCATACTGCCTGCACATAAAATGAAACCCTGAGCCATTACTTGGCGTTTGTTCTATATTTTAAAGGATTGATAACTATTAATTAACAATAACAACTAAAATTGTAAAAGCACACACTGTGCATGTATAAATAACAACTCATTATGTATGTACAATAATAACAGATACTGTGTCAGTATAATATTACACATTTTCTATGACATACAATTTTAAAAGGAAGGGGAAACCAAAGCACAGGGAAAACAATTTTCGGTAATATCACCTAGTTTGCTTTATTGTAACTTCAAATATTTCTTTCATGCCATATATTTTTTACTCATTTTTTTCCTACCTTTGGCATTGCAAGACACTTAAGAAAGAAATAGTTTATTCTTCCAGCCTAACCCTTCCTTAAGTAAACCATCTTGTGTTACACTTTAGCTTTTTGTGGTTCATACTATATGCGGTTTTTATTTTTATAATCATCGAAGATAAAACTCTCAAATTACATACGTAAACTTGTATGAATTTTTGTTTGCTACTTGAAATTGAGTATTAGTTTCCTTTTTTTTCCTAGGATTGAAAATGATATATTTTACATGTCTATACAAAAGTCTTTGGATTTCCAAATAATGTCAAGTGCTTAGTATCATTGCTATTTGTTTCGATCTTTTCATCAAATGTATATTTTTCTTAAAATCATTAAAAGTGAAAGTTTGACATTTTTTTATTTGGATTTTGACACAATTGTCCACTGACAATGTCAACCAAATGGAAATTAATATATAGCAATGGAAGATCTTTCTCATCAAGCGTATGTGTATGCTTGCTCTGGTATACAGGCTTTAACCTTTTCCACTCATTAAATGAAAAGCTTAAATATATTTTTTATTTCCTAATTTTTTTAATTTTGCATTTGGTCGCCATTTTTTTGTGTTCCGTCACTTTAACCTTTATGTTTTTAATTTTGATAAAAATGAGGAACCAAATTGGACCTTTCTAAAAAAAAACATTAAAGATAAAAATGATCATTTTAAAAAATGTGTATCTATTTTGGTTACGTCACGATTAACAATCGTCGATAAAGACTAATTTAAAGTTTTTGAAAATGTTAAGGACTAAAATGAAGTTTCTATAACATAAACGACTAAAGTTAACAAAAAATAAAACATAAAGGACCAAATATCTATTTTAACCTTTATTCAGTGGAAAAATATATGGAAATTAAGTGTTTGAAAAGGGGTATTTTTGGACAAAAAATAGTGAAAAGGAGTGTAAAAGTGAAAATAAGGGTGTGCTTTGTAATTGCCCTGCTTGAATTTAACAATTTGAAGGAGTGGTTGATCTAATAAATAAAATAGAGTGTTGCTAGGTGCACCAAGCATTATTGCTGGTGCACCCAACATTCTTTGAAAATGGCAAAACTGTCCCTATTAATTTATCCCCTTACGGATCAAGTTGATCCGTAAGTCTTAAAAATCAATTTAATCCATAAAATACTTACGGATCAAGTTGATCCGTAAGTCTTAAAAATTAACTTACGGATCAACTTAATCCATAAGGGGTATTTCTGTCTTTCCGTGGATAGTACTGAGTGCATCAACAATAATGCTGGATGCACCTAGCAGCACTCAATAAAATATGTATAAATTCCAGGCCCAGCTGATGACCTAAAGAAATAATATCACCAAATACGTGAAGCGGAATTAAATGGGCCTTTGAAACAATCAAACAAGGATAAAGGCAGGGTTTCCCCCGCCCCAAATAAATAGGCAAAGATCAAACCAACATTAAGTTAATCTTTGGTTCAAAATTTTGAATAAATGAGCTTTAGTTAAAAATAAGTTTGAAGTAAAGTGAGGTATATTTGAAAAGCTTTTTTTCTTCAAAATAGTTTGCAACATGAAATAAAATACGACAATAGTAAGATGTGTACCTGTATTATATCATCACAGATGTTTGTTTTTCTTTTTATTAGTATTGACATATTGGTATGAACCTAATTGTATCATAATACTAAACCTAAATGATTTGGTCTAAACAATCTTGCAAATGATAAATCACAAGTTACATTTATATTTTTGGTGAGATAAAATGTGAATACTTTTTAAATTGAAAAATGGAAGATCCGGTAGTATTTATCCTTTCCCAAGTATTTAATGTGACCACTTACCAGAACTTAAATTTTAGATCTCTGATTAAGAGAAAATAACTCCATGTTTATCCAGGTGGTCAGTAGTCATGGTGGTATTTGTCCTTTTGGTATAGTTAAAATAATAATTAATAACACAGAGCATAATGTAAGTAGTGTGCATAGTAGCCATTAGCCAAGCTGTCAAGATAGTTGTCACTTGTCGCCGAGGGTAAAGAAGCTTCCTCTAAGTTACCAAAGGACATGGTGTATCCCTGCGCACCACATTTGCAGCCATTTTTCACTGCCCCACACAGCTTATTTTGTCCTTTTCTTCCCTTGTACGGTTGTATACCCACGTTGAAATCCACAGAACTAAAATTTACGAGTAAGTTAATGCTAGTGTATTATAAGTTAATGTTTGTCTGTTGTGGGTCTAAATATATTTTATATACCGACATTGTTGTTATATTTAGTTTATCTTCTTGTATTATGTATGATGCGCTATAGTCATTTTACTTTGTAAAATTTCAATATAAAATATAAATAATAGCATTTATATATAAAAAATTCCATAAATAACATTAATTATATACATTATAACTCAAATCTATTGACTTAGGATAATTAATTTTGAAAATGTTAAACATTATTGGACTGCGTTTCCAAATTAATCTTATAGCATGTTGTTCATACCTTACATATGTTGGTGAAAGTAACTTCCTCCTTACTTTTGCTTCAAATATAATTTTGGAAGTATTTGAACGTCTTTTCTTTTCAGATATGCCTTTAATCATAGATCTTATATTGAAATGAGTGTCATGGTACAAGAAAATATTTTTGTTGTGCAGTCAACCAAACACTTATATATAGTTTAATTATATGCATATATACAAATTATCAAACGATAAATTGATAGAAACACACAAAACTAGTGGGAAAAAACAATGCAAATGGACGAGAAAATATATTATGGGTGCTAACTTGCTATACATTGCTAGTTGCTACAATTGAAGAAGTGCATGATCCTATGTTTCCAAGATGTACACAGTCCATTATTAAAGAAGTTCTGACAATGTAATAATGTATATGAATCAAACAAACATTATTAGGAAATTTCTCAAAGTTACTGTGATTTTGTGTGTCACTCCACTGGATCTTGATCACCTCAATGGTGTAACGTGTTTAATTATGCTTTTAATTATTAAAATAAACATTTAAATGATGAAAAATGGGTTAGAAAAGTATTAAATGGATTTCAAGTCAAAATATGGAGTTATATGGATTTTGGCCCCAAAGTAGTGGACTAATTTGACTTATCATTATTCTTTAAAATTTGTATAAATCAAAGTAATCAGTTATCAAGAGAAAGTATGATGAATTACTTTGATTCCAATAAGCAACTTTTGGGGTTCGTTGAGCAAATAATTAATTACCAAGCCCCAACAATCGATTACTTTGGCACAAATGATGCTGATACGAATTTTTTTTGCCTCCAATGAATTTTAACTGGTTTTTGTTGAATCCATTGACCCATGTCTCATATATAAACAAAGACCCGTTTCTTATAACATGGAGCGAACTTTGTGAAACACAAAATATATACAAAGATACATCATTTTTAATTTGTTCTTAGATTGTAATCCAAGCGCCCTACAAAGATAGAATTTTAATTAATGACAACAAATTTTCATAATCAAATTTTAGTGTTTTGAAACCTTTTAGTACTAATGCTTTGCTTTAATAAAAATGTGTAAAAAGAACAGGACAAGTCGGCTTCAAATGAACACATCAAACTCACAAGAAGCATCATTCCTATTGAATGCAAGAGTCTATAAGCTCATATAAAATGTGAAGTCTACTTTATCTTAAAGTAGAACTTGTAAAACAATTATATTAAGACTAACCTCTAGAAGCATATAAACACTCATACAAGCTTCTAGAAGATCAAAGTCATGTAGTACCAAAGTTGTAACTAAAACTATACTTGAGTAGAAGTTGTAAAAGGAATTACTAGTATTATATTCCAGAAGTAGAAATTATGTTGTAGCCAATAAAGAATGCTCAGAAATGTGTGCAAGAACTACTCCAGAACATTACAAATTGTATCATTTACTTGTTTTGATGCAAACAAAGCAAAAGCATTAACGGAGGATGTTGGTAACGGAAATTTTTTTTAAAAAAAAAGGAAAAATATCTTGATGGAGAAAATAGCGTAGATAAGTTAGTTAAGATTATAATAGAAGATAATGTTGATAGATGGTACATCAAAAGCATTTAAAGAAAAGATCATCATTACTTAATGCAAGTTGTGTCCATTAACTTTAATATGTATCAGATTTCTTAGATTATAAATAGATTTTGTATTTCAAATTTTAAAAACAATCAATCCAACACAAACCTATTTTATCTTGCATTTTATCTTTAATTTTTAGTCTTTTTTTTACTATTTTTCTTTACCATTTTGATTTATTATTGTCAACCTCTACCTTTCACACAAAATCTATATTCTCCCATCTTCTATATTCACTTACACCAAATACTTGCTGAAGTAGTTTGCGAATCCATAATCAAGAAACATATTCCCTTTTTTACACAGATCATCATTATTATTTTGGAATCTTACTAGCTAATCGAAATGTATTTGAGCTGATTTAAAATTTTTATGCGAGAACAGAGGAAAACTATTTTAGAATACACTACAAATTTCCAAAAGTATAATATGAAGTTTCTGCAGCTGAACAATATTTCTAAAACCAAAAATCCTGATAGTAAACCTCTAAATTCTAGTAACAATAATAACTTAATTTTTTTAAAAATCATAACTAAAATTCAGTAATTCTAAAATTAGTGAGGGAACAATATATTTTCATTACTTTGGTTACTAATTCGCTGGTTTTTAATAGTATTTCTTTTTTATTCATATATAAGAAAAAATAAATAATTTTACATAAGTTAGTTAACTTAATTTAATTTTACTAGTCTTAAGTAAAAAATAAAATTATTTCTAAAATATATTTCATTCAAAATTATTATCATAAATAAAAAAAAGATCATTAAATAAAATTAGAATTACATGAAAGGTATATTAGAAATATTAACATTAAATAAGATAAAATTAATTAAATTTAATCATATTTAAGTACAACAAATAACATCACTTTTTTCCTTATACATTACTACAGAGAAAGTATATGTTGTACATATTTGTATTAGATATACAGAGAGGGAGTGACACGCATAAATTTACCGTGACATTTCTTAACTCAGTTCTTCCTTTTAAGATATATAAGAATTACATTGGCCTAACAAGAAATGATAAATTTAGATATGTTGGATAAGATAATATATCATTTTCTGTCAATACACCAAGCAATTCATTAAAATGGAATATGATGACTAATATATCATATCCTATTCACAAAGAAGCCTTAAAGGATATATAATGTATGGATTAAGTACAAATTAAATAAAGAACTAGGAACTAATAAGAACGAAGAAAAGAAAGAAAAAAAAAAAAGAAAGAGCGAGAGACGTGTACTTGCGTCGCTCATAGCTTTTAGCTATTGGAATCATGCAATCATGATATATATAAATTTAATTATTTATATTTGTTGTAGGCTAAAGTTTATCCATAGCAAAGTATATAAAAAACTATTAGGTGAGATCTGATATTCTAAAATCGAGAGGCTTTTAATTAAAGGAGATCAAACTTTCAAAAGAACTGGATTATGGCCCCTTGCAAATGCATGGTTATTAACAGAAAGTTAAAAAAGAAATAAAATGAGAGGAATAGAAAGTGTAAAATGAGAGAGAGAATATAAAGTTAAAAACAATAAAAATAAAACTTCATTGGATATGAGGGAAACAACATACAATCTAGTGAAAAAGAGATGAATGAAAAAAATGTAATTGATTTGACAATCACTTGTGTTCACTGTATTAAGTTACATTAGGTTGCTTAACAATAACTACCGAGTTAATCACTTATTTGTAAAATTATACTTAATTATATACTTAACAGAATTAACCAATAAATACACATAACTTAACATTTTGAACAAATTTAATATATCTATTGACTATTGATAATAGTGTACTAATAAGAAGTGCCTCTCGTGTCGGTGAACCGTGAAACAAATGCGAAGAACTTAAAAGGCATTGTCTACAATAATAACATTACTTGTTGGATGTTAACATTTGGTTCCGGACAAACCGTAAATGCAAATGCAGAGAGAATTTACACCGTAATGGACCTTGAATCAATTAATAATTAATTAAAGCACATTGATCTTACAAAGCTCATTCATTGCATGCATCTAACTCCTTGTGTCCTTCTCCTTCCCCACTTATACCATGCCCGACCCAATTAATTGCAAAGAAGGAAAGTGTCAGAAAAGAAGGTAATTTAGATGATTCACGTTGAGTAAAGCTGTGTTCTTGGCCTTTTTCAATAATGGCTCGGCCTGAGGGTTTTGGAACAACAAGATATTCGGAAGATGGCATATGTGTATAGATAGCTCTTTTAACGGAATTACCAACTCAGAATTCAGAAGATTCAATATTGGGGTGGAGCCCTATGGGCATACCCTGACATATTAACATGAAACTAGTATCCAGACATATAGTTGTTAGTACAGTACCTTGTAGTACTATAAGGTATGCTAGTCTCTCTTCAATCAAGAATATGATCAATGCCCTCAGCGACTAACATTCTTATAATGATCATCCAATTTTTTTTTTATTATTTCCTGATTAATAACAGAGCGGGTGAACAAAATAAAATTGCCCATCTTATTTCCGTATGACAAAATACAACCTTGTCTTTTGATTAGGTGATGAAGTTTTAGGGCGTTTGAGAAATTAATTGTAAAAAAATATTTTAATATGTTAAGTAAAAAGTAATTTTAAAATGATTTATCTCATTTACAAAAAATTATAAGATTGCGAAGTTATTTGTAATATTTAATTATTTAAAATAATTAATTATTAGGGGAAAAAAAGATGAGCCCTAGCACCTAAAAGTAAAGTTGCACCTTAGTGATCAGTTCGTCATGAATTTGAATCCAGAAATAGTCTCTTATGTTTGTGTACAATTATTTTTCACATAATGTCAATGACACGAGGTACACCTTTTAATGTTTCTTGAGATTGAATATGACCCTATATTATTTTAAGTTTACATGAGAAATTTGATGAGGATGACCGTGTAATTTACTTTTTTATCATATTTTTTCACTTTAATTATTTGACTTAATTACTAATTTCGTCTTTGAATTATTTAAAATAACTCAATTTGATTCCTAAATTTAGTTCTTAAATTTCCAAACACTTTAATCAAGTTCTCTAATTTTTTACAATATTGTTTCAATCAAGTTCTTTTTGTTAGATTGAAATCACACAGTTAGTAAAAATTGACACTATTCGAGTGAAAATTCCTAAAATTAACAAGAATTACTTGGTTGAGCATTTTTAAAATTTACAAAGACTTGATTGACGCGTTTGAAAATTTAGAGATCAAATTGATCAAATTATGAACCAAATTAGTAATTAGGTCTAATAATGTTCTCTAACTTATTATTTAAAAAAGCGTTTTAACATTATCAGAAACAGCATAAGTTGAAATTTGCACCTTAGTGATCAGTTGGTCATCAGTTTAAATCCAAAAATAACTTCTTATGTTGTTCTTATATTGTGTGCAATTATTCTCCACATACCTTTGTGAAGCGAGGAGTCTATGTCAATATATAGCACCCGATACACCCTTTAGATTTCTTGAGATGGGATATGACCCCTGGTTTTTTTTGTATTTAGTTTACATGAGAAATTTGACAAGATTACAGTGTAATTTACTTTTTATCATATTTTTCACTTTAATAATTTTATCAAACTTAACATTTTAAAAATGTGTTTTAACATACAAAAATTATCACAAAATTTAATTTTCTAAACACACACTTTAAAATAAACAATGAAAGACAAAAGAAACAAACTTTCTAATCAAACCATTTTATTGCTCTACATTAGTGCGAAAATGGCATTGAACTTTCTCACAACGTAAAATGTCCGGATCTTTTCACTGAGAAAGAAAATGCCCACATCCTATCTCTTTCTCCCCAAGAAATAGTGTGTGACGCAGTCCATAAGATTTTATTCTTTTCGAGCCTAGAAATAGATGCTTTGTTTATTCTTCAATATGCCCATCCATATCAACCTAAAACGTGGCTATGTAATTTGAAGCTGTTTACACGCATGTTCAAATCGTTGTGATTCGGGACTCTTTTGGCATTATGTTGTATTCTGGTTCGCAGTGTACTAGAAATTTCTCATGGCATAATGTTGTGACGAAGGGCATTATTATTCAAATAGTTAAAAACGTTAATGCTGCTTGGTAAGCTGGTTTGATTCGAAATGCATGGAGATTAATATATTCCTAAAAAGAGTACAACTTGTGTTTTAATCATATGCGGATTCTAATAAGATGTCCCCCTACGTATTATCTCTTCAGTCTCACGACTCCTTTGCGTTTCATTTGGCATTTGGTGTGTCTAAACTTTTTTGTAATTTGTTAAAATACTAGTCGTCATAATTGTGATCACTGATAGCCCACCAACTACTTAAGCAATAAAGCTAATAAGCTTAATCTTATCTTCACATTAATTCTGAATCTCCTTATTGGTAACCCTTTTCAATAATTATTGGTCCAAACTAAAATAAATAAAGAACTGAACTAATGCAATGGATGGACCAAACCAACCATTATTAAAAGACACATTGCCCATTCTGTCGCACTAATTAAATTATGGAGCCTCCATGTATTAAATGGTTCATTAATTAATACCCAAACAATGGCTATTTTTTCATTACAATATTTTAATCTTGTGAACGACCATTCTCATCACTCGAGTTTTGTCTTTAAAGCATATAGCACGGCTTTGGAATCTGCTTTTTACCAAAAGAATAAACAGCCCTTAAAATAAGCATCGATGAAAAGCGATTAGGTACCAACTATATGCATTAAAAAAGATGTTGAGTTGCAAAACTTTTTAAGCTTATACATAAACAGTAGTTAAACATTGTCATAATAAAGACGATCATTAGCTAGTCTAACTATTATGTAAAAAAAAAAAAAAAACTATTGAGGCATTGAACTTGAAACCTGAGTGTTTGATAGTTTGCGGCTTCTACTATGAAACGGACGATTTTTTTTTCTTTTTCCCATATATTTTCACAACATTAATATTGCACTCTTTTTTACACTAATTTAATTGGAGAAAATAGTCCATATATTGATAATATATATGATTTTTTAATTTAACTTATTATTTGAAAAGGTTATAGGGAGCTCAATTTCTAATAAATAACAAATATTTATTTCAATTCCTTAAATATTTTTTAAACTTTTGTCATAAAAAATATTTTTGAAACATTAATTTAGACGTTATTTCCTCCTTGTCAAATTATAACACTCTTTTTACTAATTCATGCTCCTTAACAAAAGTAATTTAATTAGTTAATGAGATCAAATTTATCAATTATTTATATTATCATTCTAAAATTATATTTTTTTTTATTTTTTATACACTTAATTATTTTTTATTAATATTTAAAGAAAGAATAATTAAGTAAGAATGAGTAAAGGAAAAAATAATCAATATATCCAAAATTAGAATAGAATTATATAAAAAAGAACAAACACATTTTTAAAAATAATCTATAAAATTTGTCACCAATTTACCTTCTGAATTATGAAATAAGAAGAAAATTGACTGACGTACGTACATATAACGCAATGAGACAGGAGAGATCAGCCTAAGATTTGATTCACTTTGGTATTTTGTCTGAGTTCAAGTCTTGTTTGTTTTTTTAACACATTTGCCCTACCCGGCGACAACACTAAGTAGCCAACTTTAAGCCGTCAAACTATGGGCCGGCCTGTTCCAAGTGAAAGGATTAGGAATGTCTAGTAATATAATGAATCACCATTTTTAATTTGGGTTGATAATAGAGTTTATATATATTTCTCTTGAAAAGGGGGATATATTTTATTATAATTCGAGTAAATTATACATATATATATGATCAACTGATACCGATACTGGAATAAAAAAATGATACCAACATAATTTACACCAATTATTATATTATTTTCACCAAAAAAAAATTATTACACTGTTTAATAATTTTCAATTAAATAATTTTATCTCCAAACTTACTATTGTATTAAAAGTTCCAGATTATGTATACTAAATTTTATATTAATAAAAGAATTGTTTAATACACCATTCATATAAATCAAAATTAATGTAATATATATATTTCAAAATATAATAAAGTGTGAATAATTTAATCTATATATATATAGGAGAAATAAGTTAATTATTTTAGGAGTAACTTTCGATAAAAATATTTCCTTTTAAATTTTTAATATAAAGTAAATTTTATTAATCTAATCATTAAATTAAGTCTAAAACTTTTTATAAAAATCTAAAATCATTGGGTATTTTGTTAAATAAACGCAGTCCAATTGGCATTATTTTCTCCAACATAACCGTACTCTCATAATCAGTAGCTCGTGAGTTTGTTAAAAGCCATAAGATATGCCCCTCGAGGCCTCCCCTACGAGCAGGACAAATCTCACTCAATTTGTCGGTTATGACTAACCAAATCTAGCTATGTGTTGTGCACGTGCCTTAAATGCCCAATTCATGATTTTCATCAGCTAAATTATTATTTGAAATTTCTCACACTATTGTGTGAACTGTGAAATCTCTACTTGAAACATTTGCATGTGTTCTCACGCTTTTTAAAATATTTTACTAGATTCCTCCAAAAATATATATTTTACTAGAAATTTATTCTTTAAGCTATTGAAACTAGACTAGTGGTTAATTATTGTTTGAGTAATTTGTTGAAGATTATAATATCGGTCCGTCATGTTATCATTGTAAATCAAAGTTAACACTTGTTTTCTAAACATATATAATAATATCTTAATTGGTTGCTTTATATATATCATTCATGCTATTTTTAATCGGGCTTCAATTTATTTTTATATTCTTAATCCGCAAGAATCAAGAAACACATCAAGAGGATGATTGAAAAAGAAAACAAAACTTGAAATATGTTTGGAAATCATTTTAAGTTATCTTCTAATTTTTTATCTTTATAAAAAATCTTTTTTTGACAATATTAACAACAATTAGTAAATAAGTTCATTTTAATAACTTATATTATTTTGTGAGACATTACTTTAAGTTATATTTTAATTTCAATTTTTTCTTTTCTTTTTGTGTCTTTGTTTTTAAAAATCTAACTGAATCGATCAATTCATCAAATTAAACCGAGAATCAAACTAGTAGTCAATCAAAACAGTTTTACTAATGAACCGGTATCAAACCGATGGTTAATTGGGTTCGAGTGATTTGGCAAAACTTACTTTAAAATGTTTATTAATTTTTTTTTACATAAGATAGAGTCTTATTATTTTCTTATCTATATATTTTTATGTTACAAGGTTTATCATTTAGTGTTTTATAGTGTAATTTTTTTACACAAGCAATACATAGTTGTTAAACTTCATGAATTATATCACACCAATTTTAAGATTTGCAAATAGGGGTAAGCACCGAGTTTGACCAATTACTCACACTTACATAAATGCTTAAATTCTCGTCATCAAAAGAGAGCATCCAATTGGGAAATCAATTAATTAAAGGATCTAACTTAGCTCTGAAGAATAAACTCTGTCACGCTAAAAAAATTCAGAACAAATCCCTTTCAGTTTGGACTAAAACCGAAAAACACGAGCTGAAAATGGTTGTGGTCACCTCCTCCTCCCAAGTCCCAACCCCCCAAGGGCCCCTCCCTCCATAACCAATGAGACCCAAACTTTAATATCCTTCATTTATTCCATGAATATTCAGATTCTAAAGTTATAACGTGAGAAATGTAACGATACTCTTGAGTGCAATCAAATGTAAGGTAATTATAACGTAAAATATATTTTTAATTTTTTAATGAATATAATTAAATATGATTGTAGTCTTTTAACTCTTTTTTAAATATGATTGTGATTGTAATTCCAATATATAATGATACAAAATTTTTTAAAAAATTATTTTAATATATAATGTTAGAGTACTTGTATTTGAAATATTGTCCATTTAAGTGTTGGATTGAATATCACATTTTTATTCTTGTAAAAGACACCTTGGTGGATTGAGAGGAGAAAATGATTATAAATGATTCATGATCTCGACTCCTGAGTAATGTGAGATTTTGTGGCTTACCCAAACACCAACGTTAATTGTTAATATGCTAGTTTTTATTAGTAAGAGTAATTCGAATCCACGATATGTGATCTTTCCCCTTCTTTCTCCCTTCAATCATCAAGTCAACCTTATAACTTTCCTTTAGAAACTATAATAAATTAATTATTAGTGTGAAGATGTGTCTCTAATATCAATTTGCAAGCTCTCAAGTTAGTTAGAAGCAGTTGTCTGATAAGTTAGTTGGTGGCCAATAGCTAACTATTTTTTTAGTTTTTCTTTTTTGGTAGTTTTCTCTTTGATAACTTGTCTTCTTGAGTGGTATATAAACGTAAGAGTATTTCCTCATGGGTATGTTGCAGTAGAGTGTGGTCCCATTCATGTGATGACAATGAATGAGAGGAAGATCAAAGGGTGTGAGAGAGATAAAGTGAAACTTAGGGATCCTTGATGCTGTTATCTCAACAGTGAAAGGACCAAGCAATATTCTATTGTACACAAAGAATCAAGATATTGAAAATTTCTCTGGGTCCAATGATTTTGGCTTTTGGAGAATCAAGATGCAAGCAATCTTGATACATCAAGGATTAGGTGATACTTTGAAAGGTGCATCTTCTTTCCATGCAACAATGTGAGACCATGGATATTTTGGTTGAGAAGATTCCAAATGAAGAAAATCTTGTTAATGCTCTTACCAAGTCTATACCACAATCAAAGTTTAAGCATTGCTTGGACTTGATTGGTTTATATGAAGAGTATAAGTTTTGTGGGAAAAAACAAACTGTGATCTAGAGACAAGGTGGAGATTTATGAAGATGTGTCTCTAATTCCTTATGGGTATGTTGCAATAGTGAGGAACTTGGGGATCCTTAATGTTGTTATCTGTTGGACTCTTAGCAAGCATAACAATTATCGTTGTAGGTTGCAGATTTGTAAAAAGAGATTGTTTTAACAGGAACTTGAGTTTACTTAATAAATTTGGATAAATGTTATCAGTTTAATATTTATGTACAAGTTTAGTTGAAATATCATGGGTTTGTTTAACTAATGAAAGATAATTTAAAGTAATGAAATAACAAAATTTACGGAAATAACAAAAATAATGAAAACAACAGAATTTAGTATGTCGGAAATACGTAAAGTTACGGAAACAATAAAAACGAAGTTAATTAATTCAAGAAAACATAGGATTGAATTTCATCGTTCATACTCTCAGTATCCTAATAAAATAAACACATATGAATCATTTTCTAACATTTCTAATGCACACATTAAGTTATCCCAAGTCTATCCCTCGCACTTGGGACCTAAGAATATTTTCTAAATATCGATCCCTCACATATGAAGTAAATACCCCAGCATTACAATCATAATCTCGTGCTTTTTGCAATCAAAATGTTATGCTTCATTCTTAGCAACGTAACGTAAATAGTAACTTCACTCAGTTCAAATTCTAAAAGTACTTCCCAATCAAACTTAAAATTCAATTTCATGAAAGTAGTGATCAAATAGAATCAAGCATTACAAGCATAATAAAATCACCAATAATGAGTAGAAAAGATTCATACATATATAATATCAAAAGGGATACATAAAGGTACAAAGATTATATCCAATCCTTAAGAAAAACTAACCGATCATTATGTAAAACACAAAACTAAGAGAAATAACGAATGATGCGATCTACGATCACAACTCTACAATGCCCAGGCTCCACTTTCCACTTTCTTCTCTTTCTTCCTCAGTTTCTCATGTTTTTCTCTGCCTAGATGATATTTTCAACTCCCTAAACATGGTTATTTATAGAAAAGAGCCAAGAGGTGTTGAGAAATTCGCCCAACTGAGCATAGCCTACCTAAGCGAATTTGTGACTCAGTGTTGAAGGTACCAATTTGCCCAAGCGAGCTGCAGCTCGCTTAGGCAGATTGATTGCTTAGGGCTGAAGAAATTTGATTAGCCTAGACGAGCTTGATGCTAGCCTGAGCGAATGAATGTCTAAAATCTTAGAAAAATAACCATTTTATCCTTTCTTTTGACTTTGTTTATGAATTTAACAAACAACCATCAAAACCTACAAAATCATGAATGAATTTTTCATATTTAAACAAAAACATTAGTAAATGTACAATACATATAAAACAACTAGATTTAAGGATAATTTATAAGAAAATTATTACAATCAAAAGATAAGTACTAACATTTTAATCTAAACAATAACTGAAATATGACATTTATCATTATCTCAACAGTAAAAGGACCAAACAAGATTCTATTTGTATACATATATCTTTGTAACTCTTGCACCATAACATATCAGTTTCGCTTCGTTTCCCGTGAATGTAGGTCTTTTGTGATTGAACCACGTAATTGCTCGTGTTCATCTTCTATTCCTTATCTTTGTTTGATTCAATTTCTTTTCTGTTATTAGCTTTTGTATGCTTGCTCTGTTTGCTGGTTTTGAACCGTATCAGTTAATAAGTTAGATCCTTTGATTAATTTAACCCACGATCTTCTTTCGTGAAGAGACACTTTAGAAACTAAAAAGGAAGAAAAAAGGACCTTAACAAATTAAACAGGTTGACTAAAATCATGCAGGGCCAGAACCCAATTAATGTTAACAAAGCCGTGAATTTTGTTTTGATTACCAGATGCAATCACAGTAATGCTAATTATACATAACATTCTTTCAACACATTCTTTGTATATTACTGTATTACACGATTCATGTTATTTTATATTTTTCTCCTCTTGTTTTTATATATTTCTCTCTTAATTGTAAAAATTATAATAAAAAAAAATGTTGTGAGCGATCACTTTTGGCCGAGTTATTCATAATGAAATACAGGGAGCAGCGCATATATGTGCTCTGCCAGACAGTGATATATTTTATAACATTTGTTGTAAAGTAATCTGCACTTACACTTTGAAAGAAAAAGGCAATGAAAATAGAACACAAGGGAAAAAACGAAAAACCAACAAAGAAAGTGACATAAAGCAGCTGAAATTACAGGCTATTTAATGCCGTGGCATAAGAAACCGGTGGGTGATGCCAGCAATAAGCAGTGGGGAAGAAGTACTACACTGCAATCACTAAACTCACCTACCAAAAGAAGGACTAAGATAATTCAGAGGAGCATGCTATAAATGAATGGCTGAAAAAGTTAAATTAATGAAAGGAAAAGGTAATTTGCGTCATGTAAGCTTTAATTTGTAAGAGAGGAATCAAATCACGGAGAAAAAAGACCCTTGTCTCTTATGATGAATTCATGATATCAGTTTGACGCAATATGAGATTGGATTGGCTTCCTTTTCCCCCTCCACGAGTACACGTTGCTGCATGAAATTATTGCTATATTCTTCAAAGGTGTCTTTTTGTGTGTGCCATAAATAGGTTTTGTAAATTGTAATCTGTAAATGTTATATGTTATTTATGATCAAAATAGTTAAGGAGCTATATAGATGTGTATTTTCTGATATTATTTTAAAAAAATTTATATGGTCATATAAATATTTTAAATATAAACTAATATACTAGTTAAGGAGTTAGTCTATACCAACAAAAAAAAAAGTTAAGGAACTAGAGATGTTGTTGCTTATAACCATAAAAAGTATTTCACTTGTGTCATCCTAATTATTTCTGATGTCATTTATAATTTATTATCATTTCGTTTCATTTTACTATAATTTCGTTTCATTTATCATTATCATTTCATTTCACTCAGATTTAGGTTTCATTTTCTTTCTGTAGTTCATTTCATTTCATTTTGGCGTTTCCCCTTTTCCCCCCTCCACTCTCTCACATAAGAACCCTTATTCTCCTTTTTTTTTTCCAACGTGTATGATGAGCAACGATGTTGTCAACATGCTTAACGAGGAGCGATATGATGGTCGTAGTTGTTGCACAATAATCATGATTGTGCTATGAGAGGATGCTTGATGGTGATGCTCTCTTTGCTCCTCCCCTTGGTTCTTTTCCCTGACACCATCTTTGGTTGTGCAGGAGTCAGTGGCTAGATTAGAATTGTGTTCATCAAGGGAAGTTCCGATGAAGGTCTTCATTGATTATTGTTGGGTTTGATGGTCAATTTTTGGACTTGATTCTATCCATTGATTATTAGTTTCTCTGTTGTTAGGTTTGATGGCTGATTTTTGAATTTGTTTCTCGTTAAACTATTTTCTTGCTTGTTGATTTCATTCGGTAATTATTTCCCGTTGTGTTTTTATTATCATGAGAAAAATATTGTTTTAATGGGAAAAATCCGTTAAGGACCGTTCTCACACGTGGAGGGCAACTCAAAGTACTCCAACGATTGAACTTTACACGCACAGGTTCTTAAACTTTACATCTCTCATTAGGTATACTCTATAATGTATTGGAGGTAAGTATGAGAACGTCACGCATGGGATAATATATAAGTGAAAAAGGGTGTGTTTGATTTGCATTTTCATTTTTTTTTATTTCCTGTTTTCATTCTCTAAAAACTGTTTTCATTTTCAAAAGATTTGAAGTCTGAAAACATGTTTGATTTGATTTATTGTTTTCTGTTTTCATGAAATAAAAATACTGAAAATTTATGATATATTGACTTATTGTCTTTTTGTATTTTTATATTTGCTTAAGACTACAATCATTTTCATTTTAACCAAAATGAGGTTTCTATTTTCAACTAAAAATAATGAAAACGAAAATTTATTGTTTTCATTTTCTAGTTGTTTCCTGATTTCATTTTCACTCAAAATGTTTTCAGAAATCAAACCAAATACATTTTTATTACCGTTTTTAGTGAAAATGAAAACAGAAAATAACCAAGCCAAATACCTACTTAATGCTTTAAGATTTTGAATGGAAGGTGGCATAAAGTTTATTTGTATGATTTTCTTGTGTCATTAATAAAGATCCCATGTGTGTTTTATAGTCCTCGTATTTCTAACAAGAACAACTACCTGTGTAAGATGATAATTGCCCCCATATATTAATTATCTATGAATATCATATTTTTATTTGAGAATGTCAAATATCTCCTTGTTTTCACATAGTTTAATTCTATGAATAATTAAAATAGCGTGTTGAAGGTATGAGATCTACATCAATTTTTAAAATTTCATATCCTTTTCTTCATTTCCACCCTACCAAGCATAGGGTAACACTCACATGGGTAAAACTACATTAAAATATTTTTAAGAGCTTATAAAAAAAATCATTAGATTTTTATGAAATAAGATCATGATTTTATAAAATAAAAAATAATATCATAATTTAAGTATCACGTAAAAAAGAAAGGTGCAAATTGTACGATACACAAGTAAAAGAAACGGTTTCTAAAACCTTGGGCGAACATCTTTAAAAAACAAATTAATTCTTTGAAATTTGCTTAAAAAAATAGTATAGGTAGAAATTTAATTTATTTTTCCCAAAAAGTAATTATTTAAACAATTGGTTAGTGTTTAATTTTCCTATCATTTCTTATAAAACTATAATCGGCAATAAATATTTATATTTTATGCCGTGTATATGAATTGGTATTAAAAGAATCTTGTAGTAGTCGGAAATATATTCATACTCTACACCTTTAATTTCTCAAACGTAATTTTTTTTTTGTTTCAATAAATTATAGTACAATTAAGTTTGTTTTATAGAATGAAGTTGCGAGCAGATACAATAGTTGAAACAAGGACGCATGTTTTAAAAAAATAATTTAGATAAATGATTGTTTCTTAAAAAACTCTAAAAAAAAGTTTGATCAAGCAGGTAAAACTTGATTTGGAACCTTTTAGCCAGGATTGCATCGTAGTACTTTTCTTTTAATTGTTCTGTGTTTTACTTCAAATAAAAAGAGATTGATCACGGGCTAGAAGGCTAGTACTAGTAGTGGTGCTCCAACCCCGCGAATCACGCAGCCATTTTGGGGAATTAACACTCATATGCAACCGTAATCACCATTTGGCTAAGCATGTCTCAGAAAAGAAACGGTAATTATCAAAAGTCCAATCGTCATGTACCCCGTTTGGAAAAGATGTCTCACCTCACCATACTTGCAAGTCAAAATCAGAATCAAGGGAACAAAACGGAATCGCGAGAAACTCTATCATGTGATTTTTATTAACCGCTATTCACTCCGACAACAGATAAAATAAAAGCTTCAGCCTTCTGCACTTTTTTTTTTTTTTCCTTCTTTAATCAAAGCCTAAACTAACCTTGGATACAAGTCACAGCGTCAAAATATTAAAATAAAGAAACGCCGTTAGCCAGAGGCTTACGGCGGAAGCTTGCACGGACTAGGTGGAAGACTTGTCTTCCCAGTAGCAACAAGACGTTGCACGAAGCTCTCGATTCTGTTACCGTTAGTCTCCTGCAGTAACCGCTTTCCCCCGAACGGTAACGATTCCAGGACTCTCTCGTTCAGCACCTTCTCTTCTTTTCCTTGATCTCCCAAACCAAATGCCTGCACAATCAAACACGCCGTCAATTAACTCCGTCACACAAAACTGAAAAAGAAAAAAAGTTACAACTACTAGTGAGCAAGAAGTAGCTTTCAGTTCACTGAGACCGATCCAATGAATCTAATTTCATTTTCTTTTCGCTTTCAGTGTGATTAATGGCGTACCTGAATCCTGACATAATCCATACGGTTCCAACAGAAGGC
This sequence comes from Glycine max, assembly GCF_000004515.6. Lineage (NCBI taxonomy): Eukaryota > Viridiplantae > Streptophyta > Magnoliopsida > Fabales > Fabaceae > Glycine > Glycine max. The sequence goes on from NC_038255.2 coordinate 42,166,100, forward strand.
GTTCCCTAGCATCTGGTCAACGGTCTCGGAAATGCCGTCGAGCGTAATGTCAACCACCGTCGACGTGGAGCACTCGCCGGCGTTGTTCATTCTCTTCGCCTGAGCTCCGTTTCCGATGGACAGGACGAGGAGATCCTCCACGCCGTTCACCGACGGGAAATCGCGCTTGTTGTGGAGGACGTGCGTGACGGCAGCTGCTGCCGGATTGTTCATCACCAGGCCGCCGTCGACGGCGGCGCACGAGGTTTTTCCGTCGACGGAGGAGAAGTGGAAGGGAGTGAAGAGGCCAGGGGTCGCCGACGTGGCGCGGCACGCCTTCCAAAGCTCGAAGTTGAAGCTCGGTGACTCGGACGCGTCGGCTCGGGAGAACACGAACGGCGCAGAGCTCTTGAGGTCAAAGCAAGGGATAAGGAGCGGCTTACACGTGTCCTTCAGAGTCAACAACAGTTTTTCTCCCTCTTTCCTCTTGAAAACGCGCTTCAGCGCCTCTTCCATGCTCCGCGCGGAGAATCTACGGCGTCGGCGGAGCACGCCGGCGCGCTTCGGCTGGTAGAGTTCGCGGTTGTTTTCGGCGAGGAAGTTGACGGCGTCTCTGGCGGAGTACAGAGGCCGGCCGAAACCGTCGTCGGCGGTGATCATGGAGGCGAGGATTGCGCCAATGCCGGTTCCGGCGAGGAAGTTGACGGCGTCTCTGGCGGAGTACAGAGGCCGGCCGAAACCGTCGTCGGCGGTGATCATGGAGGCGAGGATTGCGCCAATGCCGGTTCCGGCGATAATGTCGAAGTAATCGGCGATTTGCGTGTGAGGATCGGAGGTTTGGGCGCGGATCTGGTCTTCGAGGTGGACGAGGGAGGCGCCGGCGACAATGGCGGTGGTTCCTCCGCCGTCAATGCTGAGAATGCGCGTTTTGGTTGATGCTTCGTAGTGCGAGAGCCATTGCTGCTCCAATTTTGAAAAGATCTCTAACGTGACTTTGCTAAGCTCCATTGCGTTGAGTTTAGAACTTTCAGGAGGAAGCATTAACAAGTGAAGAGTTGAGAGTGCGTTAGAAGAAGAGGAAGGAAGTGAAAGGTGTGTTTGGGAATGGGGTAGTTATAATGCTGCATACACGGTCCTTCTTCGTCCTTGTCGTTGATTTTTTTTTATTAGTGCGTTTCGTGCCTTTTGTTTTTTCTTTTCTTTATTAAATTGATAGATTAATAATTAATTAATTTAACTTTACTGGTCACTACACTACTACACTACCCCTGTTGCCACTTACATCAGTTCACTACTACAACTGCAGAGAGAGAGAGAGAGAGAGAGTTACGTGTGTTTGCACGTGCAAGTGCGCGTGTTGTTTTGCGGGAAGCGCTAAACTCGGCTTGCGCTAAACTCGGCTTGTCAGTCGGCTCGGCTTTTTTTTTTGGTGAGTTCGTTCTTGTTTCCTTTTAAAATTTAATTAATGGCCAGCTTGTTTGTGCACCGCACAGTGCACAGTGCACAGTTTTGAGATGAGGAAGGTAAACAGAGAATCTCCAGTGATGTTTCCGGGAACGTGGAAATTAAAACAATTGCGTAGCGTACAGATAGGATGAGTTCTAGCCCAAAATTTCTGGTGTTGGTGATATTTTGCCTGTTTATTTTTTTAGTTAAGCAATAAGTATTTTACAAGTTTGATGAAAGAAATTTTTTTCCTTCTGCAGTTAACCGTTTACAGTATTTTTTTTTTTTTTTTTATGAAACAAACAGAACTCTAAAACGACTACTATTCTTTTATTCCACAGAATGGAAAAGAAGTGCACAAAAAAGAGGATTTGATGTGGATTGCATAAAAGAATGCTTGAGCTCAACTGTATGTATCTTTAGCTGAACTTGATAGTACAGGATTGGGAATTTTAATTAAAATTAATAAGTAACATGATATTTCAAAAACTATATTAAATATCTAAAACATGAATAAATTAATAAAAGACCTTTTAAAACAAGAGAAATTATATAAAAAAATATTTAAATTAAGACACATTACCAAAATGTTATTGATTCAAGTAGAATTGAGAATTAGAATAAATTAAATCTTGGATTTCAGTTTGGTGAATGGAAATAAAAAATGAGATTGAAACCATCATAATTGCTGTAAACACTTCAAATTTTGTTCTCGAATAAGGGTATTATGATTATGTATAGGCACTGTTTCGACTTAATTAGGTTCTTTTTAAAAGGATAGTTATTGGTCTTTTGAGTCATGTATTTATTTTCAAACTGTGTACAATATAGTCATTTCATAAAAATAAGTAAGAAGTTTTAGTTCCATCAGCCGCACTGTAAATTGGAGGGGCAGAAAAATGGAATTAAGTAATGAAATGGATCATAATATTTGCTCTTCCATTATATTATATTCTTAATTTTCAAGACAAACATTGGAATAGTTTCCCTTCACACCATCCCTTCTTTATCTTTTATCACCAATCTAAATATAATCTAAATTTCAGTTAAGTGTTGAAATTTTAAAACTTACAAAAATTATTTTTTGGAATGTATTATTATTTATATTAATTCTGGAATTTGATTTTAAAAAAGAGAATATTTTTAGAAAAAAAATCATGAAAAATATGAAAGGGGAGTGTATTAATAATAAAGATGTGTAAATATCAATTACAATATAAGTAAAACAATATTCTACCTCAACCCAAACTGAAACAACTTTAGAACTTAGAAACCCGTAGATAATAATAAACGGGAGCATGGTCCAAATAGGGAAATATAACAAATCCCATTCAATTTGTTTTTATCCATTATGGACTATTCTTCTCTGTCAAGCACAAAAGCAGGCTGTGGGCCCAAAAACAAAACATCAAGCAGATATTTTCCGGTCTTTAACTGTGGGCTTGAACTGTTTTTTGGATCTCACTCAAAGCTAGATTGAAAGCCCAATCTTTGTTAAAATTTTGGGAATTGATATTGGTTCCTCTAAAATTGTTTTAGCCCCTATCATGAGTGCACTTTTATCAAAATATCCTTTTGTTCATTTCCTTCCATATTGGCACCCATCTCAGCCATCTCAGCCCTTTGTTCCTTTTTCCTCATACTTTCCTCTTTCACTCTCTTTATTCCTTCCTTTCTTCTTTCCCTCATACATCCCTCCCTTCTCAGGTTTTTTTTTTCCTGCTTCTGGCAACACAATGTAATCATAATTCCCTCTCATTCCATTGTATTGCAAATTATGCTCACCAACGGAATCGTGTGTTACAATTTATGTAACATAACGGAATTATGATTTTATTTTACAAGTGTGGGAGTGAAAAAAAATTAAATAATTTTGTTGTGTAATCTAATATGAAATTTTGATTTGGTTATATAATGTATTTTTGCATTCTCACTTATATAGCAAAAATGTATTTCCATTGCACATTATGGGAAAGAATATTTTTGGAATTTTAGAATGATAATAGGTGTCAATAATAATCTTGTTGGGACCAATAGCAATTCCCTAATTTTTATTTTTTATTTTTTCCCCTTAAGATAAAGTTAGGCGCAAGAAATATACTTTGAACTGTATTTTGGAATTGAACCTTCTAATTTCAACCGTTTTGTTTTGTTTGATGTTAAAGCTTCTAATTGGACATTCTAATTCCAAAGCTAGTTTATTGGATTATGATGTTATAGATAACAAATTACCGCCAAAAACCTTATTCTGAAAAGTTTCAGATTAAACAACTGGGTCTCAACCCCGCATACAAGAAGTTGCTCTTTTCTCATTTTTTTTATTATCAATTATCACTTATCCTGGGAAAAAAAATGCTATTTAGCATGAATGTAACGTTCATTTGTAACAAATCCCGTGTTACTTGTTTCAAATTTTTTAAAATAATATTTATTTTAAAAAAATAACCACCGTCTATTTTTGTTTTCGTGCAATTCGTGCCCGATAATTTTCGTACCTAGCAATGTTCCTTATCTATTTATTATTTCTATTTCCTTTTCTCTTCAGTTGTAGACACTCATTCAGATGTCCATGGAGCATTTTTTATTCTTATACTATACGAGAGATTCTTACTCTCATAGTCTCATGGATGAGTTGGATACCTTGCATTTTCAGTTTTTAACACTGATCTAGTTATAGTTCTGCATTACAGCTTGATGTAGAAGCATTAAAATAAATCTCCTTTTTCCCATTCCCCTATCCAACTTGATATAAAATGCATTATTGTAACCAATTAAGTAACACTACAGTAAATACATGCGTTTTCAACATATATTTACCCTCACTTCCCTTCTCTTCTAAAACCTACTCCTTCCATTTCACCGACTGGCAAGATGTCTGCATTTTTTTCTACTTCTTGAATTATTGGTATGTTCTCTATTCTTCGTACTTCTTAAATGGTTGATATGTTCTCTGTTTAGTATTTTATGTTGTTGTTCCCCGGCAATGAATTTATGTTCTGTTCTCAATTTGAGATAAAATGGACTGATATTTTAGTGCCTATGGTTTATGCGAGGTTGAATAAATAAAATATTTAGCTAATTTAATATATAATTAAAATTAAGACTTAATAAATACTTACATAAAATGTTTAGGGGTATTGGATTAGCATTTTAAAAGATTATTTTGACATAATTTTTTTTTTGTGAATTTTAAATTTTTTTGTACAAATGTAATGGTTTTAAAGGTTTTTTAAGACTTTTATGATTAATAAAATATTTTAGTGCCTATGGGTTATGTGAGGTTGAATAAGTAAAATATTTAGCTAATTTGATATTTAATTCAAATTAGGAGTTAATAAATACTTACATAAAATGTTTAGGGTCTATTGGATTAGTATTTTAAAAGATTATTTTGACGTGAAAAAATCCTTGTAAATTTTAAAATATTTTGTAAAAATGTAATGACTTTTAAGATATTCTTTTAAAAAAAATTTATGATTAGAATTTTGTAATTTAGATTTTAATGAATTTATAACCTATGAATTCACAAAATTTGAATAGACGGTAGATTTGTAAGATTTTATCTTTTAACTCAAAATTTACAAATGAATTGGTTTAACTAGTAAATATGTAAAATGACATATTTAATATTTATAATATTTGAATTTTATTTCCAATAACTTATCATACTAAAAAGTGGATAATAATTTTTAAAATTTTGTATTATAAAAAATAATAAAAATAAATTTTCCTTTTTTTGAAAAAGTAAAATAAAATAAAATAAATTTAATAAATTATATTATTTAAAATTATTTTTTAACGTTTAAATAATTTATTAGTAATATTATTAAATAATTTAATAGTAATATTATTTTAAAACAAAAAATAAAAAATTTTAAATAGAATAAAATGTTAAAATAGAATTTCAAATAAAATAGTAAAAAAAATTACAAAGTAAAAAAAACTAATAGTTTATAGATTAGTTTATTTTTCATTAACTACTTCAAAAATAAACTATTAAAATAAATTTGTGTATAAACTAAGCCTATTTTGATAAAAAAAAAAACTTATAAGTTCTTTAAAAGTCATATAAAAAATAAGCTACTATCCATAATTATCACTTGCAACCCAAAAACACCCAATATACTTATAGTTCTTTTATTAGTTTAATAAAATGAATCCTATATATGTGATAATATTATAAGCTAGCACCAAATACAGGGTACTAAACCATTATACTTTTGTGATCTTGAATTCAAAAGAAATGACGATGATGGTTAGAGCCGTGGTGGTGTCTATATTCCGTTTTCCGAGTTAGACATTCAACACTCAACCGCGGCAAATGAGAACATTCAATGCTTTGAAGAGTAAGATAATCCATTTTTGTATAATTTCTTTTACGTTATATATATCAAGTCCAATTGAATTCATAGTCTCATCATCTGAAAGTGGCAATGATGCATGAATGAAAAGGAGACTTTGCTTACCTGGCAAAATTGAATTCACTTAAATATGTAACTCCAGTTCTCAAAGCAACCTATGATGGTCTTATCATTTGAATAGAGAAATTTATAAAAGCGATTTGTAGGACTAACTGTTCCGGGGTAATTTTGTAAACAGAAAAACAAGCACATTATAACTAATAGGTGGAACAATGTTTTTAAGGCAATATGGGTAGAATTGTTTCAAGTCTCTTAGAATTTTTACTTAAACTCTAATAATTTTACTTCCATGTGTCACTTGCGGGTAGAATACAAAGAGAGGTTCTGCACAAGGTGCCTACAACACTGCTCCATAGTTTGGAATGAATGCGAAACTTAGATTGGAAGCAGCTTGTAAAGTTGCAGTCCAAAGATGGGTCATTCTTGTTTTCTCCATCCTCTACAGCTTAATTATGCTCTCATGCAAACTAAGGATGGAAATGCTCACAACTACTTGGAAAAAACAGTCCATAGGTTCAATGGGGGAGGTAAAATTGTTTTGATGAATGCTTATTTATTTTAATATATATATAAATTTTAGTCAAAATTATGAAAAGAATATTCTAATAAAAGAAAAGTTTCATTTTGTTTAATTAACATTCTTTGTCTTTTAACTCGTGTGTTTTTCAATTGAATTGGTGACTTAAAACTATCGTAATTAATATTTGAGGCAAATAAATGCTCTACTACAACATTCACAAGAATAGAAAATTAACTGATTTGAATCCAATATTATTTCTGTGACATAGTATTTATTTATTTGTTGTCTAGTTCCAAATGTCTATCCGGTGGATTTGTTTGAACGCATATGAATTTTCGATAGACTTGTTAGAGATATATTAAAGAAGAGGAGAACTGATGTAAATAACAAAAATATACATTTTTATTGATTGCATTCACTTAAATAGATTGAATTAAAAATTGAAAAACAGAAAATAACAACTAACTAATTAAACTTCAACAATTAAGCTTAAGCCACTAAATGACTGGTGCATAACAGTCAAATAATCTAACAGCAAACTCTTTAAAACTTGGTAAATAAATTAAACCTGAAAATAAAAGATAAAAAATCAAGGCTACTGAGGCATGCATTTGCACACATTCCTTTAATCTCTTATATTGCTTAGAGAAAGATATATTTATGATTTTCACAAATGGCGAATTTGGTAGGTGTGTTTGAGTACTTTAAGAAAAATGACGAATTCTTTTGCTTTTCTGGGCAATCAAACCAAGCTGTGACAGGAATGCTTAATCTTTATCGAGCATCTCAAGTGCTATTTCAAGGAGAGAAGATTCTTGAGGATGCCAAGAACTACTCTGCCAAATTTTTAACTAAGAAACGTGAGCTCCCAATGGATCATACCAAACATTTATCTGGAGAGGTGCGTTCCAACTTACCTATATGTTAAAAAAATAATATATGCAAACCTAGCTACGTACTTTATGTGCATGAAGGTATATATTTAGAAAAACAATAAGAAAAAAATCGACAATTTTATGAGGTTAAAGCTATTTATTCTTTTCCTCTCCGGTTCATATTTTTACTGTAGCTCATATAGCATTGTAAAACTAGTGGGTTATGCACTGGACGTGCCATGGTATGCCAGCTAATTACCCAGAGTGAAGACGAGATTTTACCTTGAACATTATGGTGGAAGCAGTGATATTTGGATTGCCAAGACCCTTCACAGGTACCATTCTTTTAATCCCATAATGCTCTAATAAAATAAAATATAATATGAAAAATTGATAAAATAAAATAAAATATAACTATCAGGTTTGTCACATATATGATGGTCAAATGACTACAAAGAAAAGTTTTCGTTTAGGTACTCAATAGTACTCATTCTTCAATCCTCAAACATTCAGTCATACTATCACTTTCAACAAATATAATCATGCATTAAATTAATGTTGGAGAAGTTAGCCTAAAATCACTCCTATATCTTTAGTCAAGTATATATTATATTTATATATACAATAATTTATACTATTTTTTAATTATCTCTCTCTATTACATTATTTTTCTTTCCTTTATTAATTTTTTTACTCTATCTCTTATTTAATAAAAAAGGTTATATATTTTTTATTTCATTTTTAATTTATATAAATTTGAGTTTTTTTATTTTAAATTCTAATTGAAGTGCAAATTTATAGACTAAAAATAAATAAAAAACTTACAGAGAAAAACCTATAGGAACTAAATTGACTTTTAAGTCTTTTTTAAATATCACAGAAGTCGGTAAGCAGATTTCACCATCAAGATATTTTGAGCTGTCTTCTCTCCATATCCAATCATCCTTCACCTCTTTAGATAGATTAAATTAGTATTCTTCTTTAACAGAATGCCCTATGTGAACAGTGGTGTTTATCTCGAGCTTACAAAATTGGATTACAACAACTGTCAAGCAGAGCATTGTGCGGAATGGGAACAAATCCAAAGGTGAGTGTATCCCCCCAGAAAAAACTCCATTATATGCTACTAATTTGACCAAAGCAAAAGTAAAGTTAATTGCAATATTAATTAATTAATTTGCAATGGCATGTATATTAGGTGGTATACTGAAGCAGGACTAGAGGGATTTGGGTTGAGCAAAGAAAGTCTACTATTTGCTTACTTTATAGCAGCAGCCAGCATATTTGAGCCTGTGCATGGGCTAAAACTGCTGCATTGCTTCAGACACTGAGGTTGAGCATAAATGATGAAGAAACTAAGAGTGCTTTTGTAGATTTGTTCAATAACAGAATCTACGGACGAAACTACTCAAACAAGTAATTAAGCATGCCATTAATTCATTGTTTTCCCTATCACACATTTATTGTGCTAGCTTGTTAGAAAATACTAGTTTATGGTAAAATAATAACGGTGATGCAACAAAATCCTGTTAAATGTTTTTTGCAGGCAGTTGAACAAGAGAGAGAGTTCTCCTGGAGATTTTGCTGACAAACCTTGATTACCTTGGGTTACAAATGTTTCGGTGTCATGGTCACGAATTTTCTCATTATTTTGAATCAAGCAGTGAGTGGAAACCCTTCTGAACTTTCTAAATTTCTATGCACTTCTGACAGACACGTTCAAAACAGTTTCAGTTATATGAAATATGTGAAAGTCTTAAATATGGATTGAGTTTTGATAAATTAATGAATTTTATTTTAAATTATTAATAAAAAATTTACATTGAATTTCTAATAAAACAAAAAATTATTTTTGGCCCTTGTTATTTTCTGTTAATCCTTCTAATAACAAGAACATAGTTCATACAAAAAAATTATATGTGACTTCATGTTAAACTCCTTCATCACGTGAAAAGTTATTAGATTCTCAACTTGTTATATTATGTTGAAAATATAGACTAAAAATGGTGATTGAAAATAGTTTTAGAACTATAATCGGTCAAAATTTAGATTAAAGCCTAAAAGTAGAAATCTGAAAAAATTTAAGAGTAAAAAAATAATAAATCTTTTTTTTTTAATCAGTGGCAAGGTTGGCTGTCAAGGTGGGAAAATGAAGGAACCTGCTTTGGAAGAGAACTGAGCTGATTGTGCAAATTATAAATGTAATGGCTGGAAGTCACTAACAGAGTCTGTCACGGGCTCCGTGATTATCAACGCAACAAGGTCAATTATAGAGACTAGAGTGTGGTATTAATTAAACGTTTATTTAATAAAGTTTATTTCATTATAAAGAAGTTGGAACTTATTTTTATATATTTAATTAAGATGTGTAAAAGCTCTTATAGAACTGTTCTGCGATGTATCATGAGGAGAAAGATTCTAGCGACTCGTATGGTGGTTTGTGGTGGTCCACGGTGAATAACTCCGATAGAGCCACGTGCATGGATTTGGATGATCAAGTCAGCATGTGAGCTTAGAGAGTGAGAATAAGGGAAGTTGTGTATACTTGCAAGATCTCCTTGCATATATAAACATTCTTGGCGGAAAAAGTCATTAGGTTTGTTAAGTGTCATGTGGAAGGGTTTGGATTCTTTCCATTTCTTTTTTTTTTCCACTTTTTTATTATTAAGCTTTTTAGAAAATAAATATTACTTCTCATAAAGAATGCATCATTTCCATTTGATTTATTTTTCTAAAAGTTTATAAAAATGGAAGAAATGGAGAGAAAAGGAAATGAAGAGGATCCAATTTCCCATGTGGAGGCCGTATAGCTAGGGCGTATATATGGAGGCTAGTTCGCTTAAGTTCATTATTTGCTTCTGATCCAATATATCTGGGATAAGCGTAGGTGCCAATTATAGCTGTATGAGTACTTTGATTTGAGATAAATAGGAGAAGTTGATGCAACTTCCGTAACAGTTATTTTCAAGTCAATATTGACTTAATTTAGCGCAGTGTTAACCCAGGAGATAAAATGAATACTCCATAACAAGAGCACTTCTAATATGATGCCTAGATTATAAGTTTCAGATCCTGATATATATATATATATATATTTGCAATTATTGTTAGGCACGCACATGATAGTGGCAACGACAACCTGGTACAACCAGAAATACTACTCCTCAATTAGAATCAGACATGGAAGAAATTGTGTAATCGGTGCTCCATAATTCCTCAGATGGAATGCACACCAATGTGAAGAATTCATTCCTCACAGTGGCCAAGGGCTTTTACTATGGCGCATATTGTGACCCAGAGACCATAAACTCCCATGTTGAGAAAGTGCTCTTTCAAAAAGTGATGTAAATCAATAAAAATATGTTTAGAACAAGTGTTACCGTACATATAATGTTATTTTCCCTTTTAGTCTCGTTGGAATACATTAGCTTTAATCATGACTTGATCCAGTTTCAGGTCGACCTCTAGAAAATTTATGAGAATTGAGTAAAAACCTAGTAGATTAAACTTACCTATCAATTAAGAAAGATTATTACTATTTAAGATTCTGTATTGTGCATATATATTTTTTCTAACTACGTAAAGATGACAAGTCAACAATTTAAACTATATGATTGAATTAAGTTTTAATGTGAATCTCTAGTCACATAACATCCCAATAAATTATTCCCTCATTTCCTTATTATAAGCTCTTAATCAGGTACATGTTTCTCCATTAGATTGTTGACTTCTAATTTTCAATTAAAAAATAATAATAAAACGAATAAGTAGACACTATCATTATCTATTTTCTTACAATTTCGGCATGCCGGTTGATTTATGCTAGTTTGGTAATTTCTTTTTCACTTATACCATTTAGGTAAATTTCGTTTCTAAATACACTACGCCGGCAAAAAAAAACAACCTTACTTTTTTAAACAAATCTTTGAAAATTAAAAGCAAAAATATAAAAAATACATTTTTGTAATTATTTATAAAAATAAAATGCAAATACAGAGAAATATTTTCTTAAATTAATGAATACTTTAAAATTTCTCACTAAAACTTTACATTTTATTTGAAATGCTTTGGTTCCTATATACACAATTGTGCAATTTTGTTCCCTCAAAAACATTTATTGCACCATTGGCTCCTAAGTTTTTAATATTTAACAATTTTGATCTATCATTAGTTTGTCATAACTTTTTTTAACAAGTTATTAATATAACATCAAAGTAATGTGTTGACCTGACAAATGACATGATAATCCAATACATATGATGGTGTGACACTAATAATATTAATGTCACAGTAGAAACTAAAATTTCAACCATCAATGTCATGTAACTTATGTGTGAAATAATAAGTTATTTGTCATGCCAGCACGTTAATTAGTGTTATGTTGCCATTTAGATGCTACGCCATTAATTTACATTAAAAAATTGATGATAGATTAACAATAGATCAAGATTGTCTATCTGTTTGTACTGTTTGCCTTGGCCTGGCCACATCTTGTGGTTCAGTCAATGGTTTTGATTATATGTTGATTTTGCCTCTTTAAGAAAAAATGAGTAATAGAATTTGAGGGCCCAAAATCATACTGAAGAATCAAAAGTGAATTTAAGCCTATTTGAAAATGATAGTGGCAAGGCTGGCTGTCAAGTTGGCAAAACAAACGGAACAACTTCGGTAGAGAAGAACTACATCTCAATCCACAGTACCATAGGTTGCTTGTAGTCACTAACAGAGTCTGGCCTGGGCTCCGCAATTATCAAAGCAACAAGGTCAATAATAGATATTAAAGTGTGTATTAATTAAGCGTTTGTTTTATAAAGTTTATTTCATTAAAAACAATGTTACAAGCCTTTTTTATATATTTAAATAAGATGTATGTGTAAAAGCTCTTCTAAAGCCCTTAAATATGATGCCTAGACTAAGTTCCAGATCCTGATTTTTTATATTTCTTGTTAGGCACATGATAGTGGCAACGACAACCTCAGTCCAACCAGCATCACTATCCCTCAAATAGAATCAGACATGCAGGAACTTGTGCAATTGGTGCTCCAAAACTCCTCAGACGGCATGCACTCCAATGTCACGAATTCATTCCTCACAGTGGCCAAGGGCTTCTACTATGGAGCATATTGTAACCCAGAGACCATAAACTCTCATTGAGAAAGTGCTCTTTCAAAAAGTCATGTAAATCAGTATAAATGTTTTGAACAAGCGTCATCGTTCATAATGTTATTTTCCCTTTTAGTCTCGTTGGGATAGGTGCCAAATCGGCAATCATCTTGTTTCTATTACTGGGAATGCAATAAAGATCAAATGAAAAAAGAATCCAGAGTGACAAATTATATGCAGAAATTTCTTATTTGATTTTGAGCTCGTTCCATTGCTTCAAAGTATGATATATTTTTCAAAGTCGTATACTTGCCCCTTCATCTCCAAGAATCTCCCTACTAACTAATAAAACGTTAATAAGACAGAATATTTTAATGAACTCCATTGAGAGAAGGAAATTATATCTCTTAATGAACCCAAATTTTATTTCATCAAAGATATAATTATTTTAGACACAACAAGATCTGTACATATCTTAACACTAACATGTTTAACGAATTATACATAAAAGGGGATTCTAGTAATGTGATAGTGATTAGGATTATTACAATTTAAGATCCAGTAATATGCATATATCTTTAAAGTGACTATGCCTGAGTCTAGCTTTTCTTGTTAGCTAAAATCACCTGTGTGCTATCAACTTGCTTTAATTGAGATTTAAGAGCGTTATAGTATAAAAGTTAAACTCCCTATGAGGATCAAATTTCCATTTTCATAAACTAAACAAATCTAGGTCTTGTCAACCCACTTCAGAAGAAGCATATAATGCCTAAAAGTATATCTTTTTCTGCTTTTCAATTACATGCGCAATAAATAATACCACTTGATCTCAAATGGAATCTGGGTACTCAAAAAAAAAAATATACCCTAGATATTTCATGCATAATAATTAGTATGAGTTCAGAAATTTTCCTCTTCTACAAGTGAGATTAGAACTTTAGAAATCTCAAGACTAAGATGTACGGGTTTTTAGTATAAATCAGAATAGGAAATTATTATAGGGCACATTAGCCTCCTCTATAGAATAAGTCCTCCTCACATCGGATCCTAGATGTTACATTTTTCGTACGTGTGAAAAAGGGGGGAAAAAACGAATGAATCACACGAAATAGTCGATACTCCAAAAAAATGTCAGAGTAAGATAGTTATTAGAAATATGACTAATTTCATATTGCAATCTTGAAGCTCAAGGTATACATCAACATGTTTAAATTAATAATAATGATTCAGCAAACAAAAATTACTCGAAGCACGGAATTGACAAGGGTACAGAATTCATGTCTTAGAGAAGATTCTTAGTTTAACATTATAACTCTACAGGTAAGAAGCCATGTTGAGCTCAATTTCTTCTTTGGCCTGTTTGTCAAATGGTTCCTCACCAAAATATAAATCTAGAATTGACTTACATAGGAGTTTACTCTGGATGCTTCCCACTTCCTGTCCATCAACTACAAGAAATAAGATAAATTAATGTAAAAAATCTTGTTGTAATGTAACAAAGAAAAAATATAAAGCATACGCATTAATAATATAAAGTAACTTAAACACCTAATGCTAGTTGCTAAAGATTTGCATTGTTTAAAGAACATTTATACAGCACACTGTACCAGTTTCACTTTGAAAGGTCCCTCCAAGTTAAACGCTTAACAATGGTCTCCATAGAATAACAACCTTACCACCAAGGTGGCAAGGTGTAATTGCATAAGGTACTAGATACTTCAAACAAAAAATTGAAACCTTTATTTGAGCTATTTATATTAGCTATTTTTAGTAAGGGTAAAAGTGGCCCGATAGGTCAATTACTATCAGATCCTAAAGCTAATTTCTCAAAAGATTCAGTGCAAACTAAAAAGAGAAAACGCATAATCCATTTTTCAACATTACCTGAATTCTGAGACAAAACTCTTTCTCATTATCATATTGTCAGTTGAAGAATATAAAACAGTAGTAGTTGTTTCATTCCACCCATTTCCTTGCTTTAGGAAAGGTATCAATAAAATATGATCATGGATTTGACTTTCTGATTAATACATGAGCTTCATGTAGCCAGTTTGGACTATGGTGTATAAGGGAACACCCCTTAAGTTAGACACAGTTCTAATTGAAGAAAGAAGTAGAGAGAAGAAGAAACATATTCATGAGTTCTCAACTGAATCTTCTGAATCACTATTAAGACCTGATTTTTCCTTGTACAAAAAACACGAAGCAGGAAAAATATTTTTAACTGTATTATAAATTCTGAAACTTGAGATGGAAATGTAGACATGGAGAAAGATGACTTACTTGATGTACGGAGAACATGGCCCTTGTCTCTTGAGAGATGAATTACAGATCCACGGGGAATTTTGAATTCATCTTTAAATTGTGAAGTGAAGCTACATCACAGCATGCCAGTAAAGTAAAATCATAATATGCAACAACAGAAAATTCTCACCCATTTAGATGGAAAAAGTTACATCTCATGAACAGATACTTGGAATAAAATTTCCCATGGTTTATCAAAGCTAATATATCAGTATCAATTATAAAATGCATTTAAGTTTAAAGCATGTTAGAGATATCTTTGAGTTGCCTAGTAATTGGTTGGATGAAAATAGAGGAGAAGGGAGGTATTCTCTTAAAAACAGCTTGTTTGGTTCAAATATTAGGTGGGGAGGTGATGGGGCCAAAATTTCTCCTTTCATATTTTCTCCTCCCCTCTGATATTGGGAGGATTTGGAGGGAAGAGACGGTACTTAAAACTTTTAGGTTATGCTGACTAAATTATCTTTAACTTGAACATTTGAGTTTAACAGCTTTATTTATCTACAGTATGTATATAATGGTAAATTGCTTTATTTCCCCGCCACTCCCTATGCAAACCAAACAAGGTCTCCTTTCCCTCCATTAAAATAACTTACTTCCTTCCTTTGAACCAAACAGTGCGCTAGAGCTAGAAAAGAAAGAAGAAAGAGAAAAGAAAAGGCTTCAAATTTAATACCCACCAAAAGCCAACTTCCCCAATGCTAAAAATGCAACTAAGAGAGTTCTGAAGTGTTACAGTGACATGCACATATATACTTTTTTTGACAAACACTTTTGCAAGTGTGTGAGTGTTTGAAAGTGACGGTTCAGTCTCAGATCGCAATTTCCCGACAAGTTATACACACAAGTAAACATAATAATGTAACGACGAATTCTTAACATATGAAACTGAGATTGCCAGTTGAAGAAACTATTCACCTTTGAAGCAATTCCTTATTATCCGATCCCCCAAACTTTTGCAGCCTGCTTCCCACAGACTCTTCAAATGCACTACGTACAGAACGAATGCTCAATCTCCCATACACAATTTGAAGTCTAATTGTCATGGAAATATCACTTTCCATAAGATCTTCAGTAAACTCCTTACTGCCCTGCAATTCAGACGCAGACAACTTCCCATATTTCTCAGAAAGATGTCTCTTTATGTCCTCATCATCAGCATAAACACCTACAACAAATGACATAAATTTTCTCAATACCATAAAAGTTTGATCTTTCCCCTAATCACTATTTGATAATATACATTCCAAACCAACAATTCCCCTTCCCTTTTGTCCAACCAAGCTGAAAGTAGTTGCAAATTAGCAAACTTTACACTAAAATTAAGTTACAGTAAAACTTTCCAGATACTGCATCCAAAAGGGAATCTACCTAGATTTTTTTTTTGAGTTATCTCCACTTGATAAAACCAAAGTTAAAAGATCCAAAATTATTCTTTAATCGGAAAGTGCGGAGCTAAATTGGGAAAAGATCATTTTTTTGTAATTATTTTTACATTTAAACTAGTGAGGGTTGAGGAAAATAAAATGCCTTACCAAATGCGTATACATCAATGTTCTTCAATCCCAAAATGCTTTTTTTCCGCAAGCCAATTCCGCAGAGTTTCTGAGAACTGTCTAAAACCGAAGGGAACGAAGTTCCGGTTTTTGACTCAACCACGGAAACCCCACTGTCGGCCAAACTCAGTGAACCCCAGAGAGGCATTGATAGGTCAGAAGAGAAGAAGGAATTCAGAGCATTCCGGAGAAAGGAGCGGTCGGAGGAGGAGACGGCCACGACGGCGGCGGAGGCTCCGGCAACGGCGGCGGCGAATGCGGTGAATGGGCGAGGGAATTGAGGCCTTCGGGGCTGAGGAAACGAGAAAGGGAAGCGCAGCATGGACGACATCTTTGCTTCGTTAGTTTCACTATTTCAGAAGCCAAGACATCGCAAGAAGGTAAATTTACTACACTCGTAGACATTAAATAAAGGTGGTAAAAAATATTTTTTTTTCTCCCTCAAAAGTCAAAATATTCTAGAATGTTAGTAGTATTTTTTTTATATAAAAACTTAATAAAACTCTAGTTTCTAGGAGTACCTTTATCCATAAAGACTTGTTTTTAATTCTTCATGTTTCTAAGAAGAACTAAAATCACATGATTTTAGTAAATATAATGATAAGGATTAAAAACATATTAAATTTTTATAAAAATAAAAAACATTTCAAAATATTTTTTAAAAAAAATATAATTTATCGTAAAATAAAAGTAGAAGAAAATTATATAAAAAACAAATATTAAAATTACGTTAAGTAATAAATTTGTTTTAAAAAATGTTTAAGTCAATAATCTTTTTTTCACTGGAATTTAATCTCTTAAATATTAAAAAAAATAGAAAAATATTGGCAATGTAGTTTCTGAAACACTCTCTCTCTAATATATATATATATATATATATATATATATATATATATATATATATATATATATATATATATATATATATATATATATATATACCATTAGTTAAAATTGGTTAGAAATCATAAAAATGATATAATTGATTTTACTCATGAGTTTATTATTTTCAACAAATTTTAACTAATAAAATAAAGTGCATTAGAAAAATGTGTGGTTAACGCTTCTCATTTTGTCCTTTAACTTTTAAAATTATTTTTTTTTATCTTTTTTGTTGAGAGAAATATTGTTTGTATTTCACATTTTTAAAGACCAAAATTACTAGAATTTTAAAACTAAAGAATTAAAACAAAAGTGTTGAAACAATGGAAAATGGATTTTAAATATATATTTATTATTAGGTATTAGAAATAATAATGGATTTAAATAGCTTTATCATTGAGAATTTGAATTTATGCATTCATTAATGAGTTATTTTGCATTTATTTATTATATTTATTAATTTAATTGTTGAAAATAAAAATATCAGACTCAAAATATAAAATAAAACTAACAGTAATAATTTGTAATAATTGATTCATTTATCATTTGCAATTGTATGTTAAGTTTGATAGTTTTAAAAATTATTAATACGTGATTAATATCATTAATATCAATATAATATATATCACAATTTAATGTTTCAGTGTAAACCAGTAGAATTAAGTTGAGCTCTGTTTAACTTGTTAAAAACATGATACTCAAGTTTAAATTATTTATTTAATTCAGTCTAATAAAAAATTGGACTTACCTGTTATGAAATATTAAGCTTCAGGTTGACTTGTTTAGCTCATTTATAAATTAATTATTTTTCTTTTATGAATTTTTTTAAATAATTTTTTAAATTTACAATATAATATTTAATAACTATTTTAATATTATATAATTATATACTACTAGCAAAATGAACTTAACATGTGATAAGTAACGTTAAAAAATATAATAGAAAATATACTAGTTAATTAATTTAACGTTATTTTAAGAGGTAGATATGTTTACATTAAAAATATCATTTATGTAATATATATATATATATATATATATATATATATATATATATATGACTCATTTAGATACTGAAGCCTAATCTCATTGGATTTATTTATTTAATTAAATGAACGAGATTAAGTGAGCAACTAACGAGCTGCGCCCAAATAATTCACAAACAACTTGGCTACTACCCTGGTCTTACATAATAATCTTTTATAGTATAAAATCAGTGTTGATATCCAGTGCCATAGGATACTGATTAAGGAGGAGAGAATTTATGTATTGTGAAAATTATATGAGATCATATAAAAAGTAATGAATAGGATAATCTTTTATAAAAAAATTGCATTTATGTAATAAATCACATTAGTTAGTGGACGTTTAATCAAAAGTGATTTTGAAAAAATATAATTGGTACCAACATGTAAGCCGTAGGGTTGATACACAAATGTAAGTCTATGCTTTATTCACATGTGGAGGAATAAGTTATATAGTAGGAGAATTAGTGTCTAATTTCTTTCATTTTAAAATTATTTTGGGTCAACGAGTAATACACGTCATAAGTTGGATTAGTCTCTGAGCTAGTTGGTTGGGAAACATTCATAATCTCTAATCTAAGACAAAAGTTTTTTTTGTTACCAACATATTGTTGGTCTAAGTAGTATTAGACTTAGTCTCCTTAAGTATGACTTCGAGTTCGAGAAGTCCTATAAATGAAAAAAAGTGATTTGAAAATAGAGACTTCATTAAAAATGATCAGGTTATCCGATTATTCCTCAATAAAATTGATTAATACTCTATACGAATATTATGGTGATAAAAAAATATATTAATTAATACAAAAAATGTTAACTAATACCTTAAGAGAATTGGTTAAGAAATTAAAAGATGAATTTTTTTTATTGAGATGCATAAAAATGTGTTCCCCCACAATTTTTAAATGTAATTTCATATATTATTGATAAAAAAAAAATTCTCCTTTTAATTTTTCAACTAGTTTCCTTGGAGCACTAGTTAGCTAGCAACCTTCTTTGTGATATTTTTTTAATTTATCATTTATAATTATCTGTAATGTACAAGTTTAATAGTGTATAAATAATATTAATATATAATTACCACTAATATCATATATATTGGAATTCGATATATCTTGTATAATTCTTTTATAATATAAATTATAAAGTAAGGAATTTTTTACAAATTATTTTCAGCATAAAATAATACTAGCACTTTAGACAATTCATCTTTTTATAGTTTTATTTTCATTTATTTACTTAATACATCATATTGTTTAGTGAAACATTTAATTGAAAATGAATTTTTAAGGAACAATAATTATTAAATTTTTGAAAAGGATTATTAAGAGGACTATATTATTGAGTACTTAATCACAATGGGTGCATTCTCAATGGCTTTATGTTTTGTACTATGGATGTTAACAAAAAAATAATGGCCTGATAATGAGTTTTAATGATGTTATTAACGAGAATTTGAATTCATGTATTTATTATCAAGATTTATTTATTATATTTACGTATTTATTTTTAAAAATACAAATATCAAACTAAAAAAATGAAAATAACTAATGATATAAATTTTTTGATAGAATATATACATGTATGCAAAAGAAATTATTGAACGTGCTGACATGTTATTTTAATCATTGAACGTGCTGACATGTTATTTTGTAAGTTTTGTCCAATTCTGGTTGGTACTAAACCGAAACTTAGTGTTAAAACCAATCCTTCATATGAGGATCCCTCTCACTACCGTAGTCTTGCCGAAACTTGCTCTCCAGTATCTCACATTCACGAGACTTGACATCTCTTATGTCGTACAATAGATCTGTTTATTTATACATAATCTGATGGATGATCATATGCATGCTCTCAGGCGCATCCTGTGCTACATTCAGGGTACACTTCACTCTGGATTGCATCTTTATCCCTCATTAGCTACTTCTCTGACTTCTTATATAGATGCAAATTGGGGTGGTTGCCCAGATTATAAAAAATCTACTTTTGGTTATTGTGTGTTTCTTGGTGATAACTTGCTCTTATGGTCTTCTAAACGCCAACCCACACTATCTCGCTCCAATGTTGAGGCCGAATATCAAGGTGTTGCCAATGTGGTTTTTGAGTCATGTTGGTTATGCAATCTTCTTTTGGAGTTACATTGTCCTATCCATATAGCTACATTGGTCTACTATGATAATGTTAGTGCGATATATCTTGTCGAAAATCTAGTTCAACATCAATACACTAAACACATCGAAATGAATATTCATTTTGTTCGTGAGAAAGTTGCCCATGGACAAGTACGTGTCCTACATGTCCCCTCACATTATCAAATTGCTGATGTTTTCACAAAAAGTCTTCCTTTGGTGTTGTTTCAAGATGTCAGGGAAGGGATAGTCTCAGCGTACGACAACCTTCCGCTTCAACTGCAAGGGTGTGATAGAATATGTATATATTTAAAAAATAGTTATTTGTATTTATTAGGTAATATTTGTTTTCTGTTATTTGTATTTATTAGGTAATATTTGTTTCCTGATTATTAGCCTAATATTACAATTGTATCGTTGGCAATTTATGTATATTATGGACCTTTGACTATTAATGAAGTCAGAGGAGAATCATATTCTTATATTCTTGATTGAATTGATCAAATAAATATGTGGATTAATGATTACATTAGGTTGTCAGTGTTTAATAACAATGGTTAGCATCTTAGAAGAAGTTCTTGGAAAAATATGAACTCTTTTGAAATTCAACAAGTTTATTTTTACATATTAAGAAATTAGACCTTGGATTAAGTAAGTATTTTAACTCTTACTTTTTATTAAATAAGTTATTTCTATTTTTTTAAAATCATTTTGTAATGAGCACATGAGTGAGATAAGAAATGAAAATAATAGGAATAAAGACAAGAGACCCAATGGTCAAATTCATAAATGGATTGAAAATAGGGTAAGATTAATATTTAACTTATTATAGAGTTATTAATAGTAATTAAATCATGGAAACCATAATTGTGGTGCTACACAATGTATAGCCTTTTCAGTTTGGCATTGTCCTTCCCCTCTCCTTCAAACTATTCTGCTTCAGGATAGTTTTGGGAGAACGTTGTATTTCTTTTCCAACGAATAAAAAAAAATCATGAAAACCTTGATATTTATTTTTAAAAATTATATTAAATTTAAATATATTTAAATCCGTCCATAAACCTCGTAATTCTCAAACACTCTTCAGTGGTCAAAATATTGAAGTGAACACAACCATTATAAAGGGCATAGTCGAACCTCTCTCGATGTGCACGGTCGTGGTTTTGGAGAACTAATCATCCAAGAAGGCGATGTCAGTGCTAAAGTGTGTGATGAGTGCGATGATCGAGAGGAGGTTACTATACAAGGGGGAGTGTGTTTTAACGAATAAGGATAGACTATAGAGTGAGTAATGAGGATATTTTGGAGAAGAAAAAGAACAGGGGGAGTTATAAGTATTGGAGGGCAGTGTAAATAGCAACAACTTTCATTAGACCTCTTGGACTCCAAACAAGGACAATTCCAACGTCTTGAGCCCATCCTAAACTGGGCTAGCATGTTTTATTTAGGCCTTTACTCCCTGAAAATCAATTTTTGCCAACAGCACTCCCTAAAATTTTTATTATGCCCTAACTACCCTTCTTTAGAATAATTTGCTCTCTCACATTCTTCTATCTTTCTCCTTTTACTATACGATGATGCTACTAGTCGGATATCCTAATTTGTAAGTGAAAAAATAGCTGGCCCTATGAATAAGTAGTTCTAGAATAATGTAGGGATGATTCTAGATTGTGTAATCCAAATGCATTTTGGATAACATAATATAATTATCCCAACATTATTTCAGAACTGATTATCTGAAAGATAATAACACATTTGTGTTCTGAATTACTCAATCTGAAATTATGTTACATCTCTTTTGGATAAGTAGTTACATAATGTCTTCCATTACTCTTATGGAACAATTGTTCCAGAAAAGAGCAATAATTTCATAATGGTTAGTCTAGGTAGGGGAAAAAAAGCCAAAAAGAATCAGTCTGCACCATCACATCCACACATATCTGCACCATCACAGTCTCTATTTTTTTTGGGGGGGAAACATTACATTTTTATTTTACTTTATTTTATCATCCACCAAAATATTTCTCTATCTTTATTTTGTCTGGTTAGGAAAACTCTCTCTAGGCTTAATTTTACTCAGCGTCATTTGATCTCCTCCACAAGAATCTACATTCCAGGTATACGTTTTCATCTCTTTTTTATTCCAGTATTGGAATTGATTAACTTCTTATGTATATGGCGAATTAATTATCTGTTTATATTTAGCTTCTATTTGTTTATATATAGTTAATTTATTATTTTAAGCTTCATGGCATACTAATATACCAGGGTTTATGAAAAAAATTACGGTTCTAAATATATATTTTAATGAAACTGGTAATCATCCCAGTGGAAATTTATGTTACATTGTAAAATATTATAAATATGTATTAAACTATTCAATTTTATTAAATATGTATTAAACTATTCAATTTTATTATGTTAAGATGTAAACAACTTTTATATTTTCTATATGTAAATAAATTATAATATACAATAAATATGTGATATTTTAAAAAATTAATTTTAGATAGTCTTCTATAGTGTAAAAAATATGTGATAAACTTCATTTTATATTTGATAACTAAATAAATTAATTAAAAAATAAAAAATAATTGTATATATGAAATATCATTTGAAAACAAAATATAAAAATGATAGCAACATTGATGGATACATTTCTTTCCATTAAAAAAAAACTTAAAATATATTTTTGTTCCTAAAACATAGTCCTATTTTTTTTTGGCTTCTAATTTTTTTTTTACTTAATTTTTGGTCCTTGTATTTTTTTTTGTTTTATTCCTTCTAATATATATCTTTTTTTTTAGTCTCCATAATATGTAGATCGTTTGCTTTTAGTCCTTATCAAATGTTTTTCAAAGGGAATGAACAAAATATTATAGAACTCGATCGGAGCTTT